>NW_024722053.1:0-9515 GCF_018991925.1 Homarus americanus | reverse complement strand
GAGAGGGAGAGAGAGAGAGAGAGAGAGAGTGTTCACCTCGGGCAGGGAATGTTGTGGGAAAGAGTAGGAAGTGGGTTGACCAGATGAGAGGGAGAGAGGTGAGTGATTAGGCTGGGAAGGAGGAAACAGTAGGGAAGGTATTAAAAATAAAATAGAATAAGAATACGAAGAAGAATAAGAAGAACAAGAATAAGAAGAATAAGAATATGAAGAATAAGAATAAGAATACGAAGAATAAGAATAAGAAGAATAAGAATAAGAAGAATAAGAATACGAAGAATAAGAATAAGAATACGAAGAATAAGAATAAAAATACAAAGAATAAGAATAAGAATAAGAATACGAATAATATGAATAAGAAGAATAAAAATAAGAAGAATAAGAATATGAAGAATAAGAATAAGAAGAATAAGAATAAGAAGAATAAGAATATGAAGAAGAAGAATAAGAATACAAAGAATAGGAATAAAAATACAAAGAATAAGAATAAGAATGCGAAGAATAAGAATAAGAAGAATAAAAATAAGAAGAATAAGAATATGAAGAATAAGAATAAGAAGAATAAGAATATGAAGAATAAGAATACGAAGAATAAGAATAAGATGAATAAGAATAAGAATATGAATAAGAATACGAAGAATAAGAATACGAAGAATAAGAATACGAAGAATAAGAATAAGAAGAATAAGAATAAGAAGAATAAGAATAAGAAGAATAAGAATAAGAAGAATAAGAAGAATAAGAATAAGAATACGAAGAATAAGAATAAGAATACGAAGAATAAGAATAAGAATACGAAGAACAAGAATAAGAATCCTAACATAGAAGAAGAAAGAAGAAAAAAGGTAAGACAGAGTGAAGGGAGAAAAAAGATGTGATAAAGTAGGTGGCAGGAATAGGTAAAGGAACTAATACACAGGTAATTAGTGTGGTAAGAGAGACAGGTAAGATTAAGTCTAGAAAAATAAACACACATACTAACACAGTAACTCTGTTTAATCCTTATGGGTGAAGAAAAATTCCGTATCTCAAAATATTTCCAGTTTACAGCTTCTAACTTTACGGGGGAACTATGGCAACAGGTGTACAGTATACCCAAGTCTCATTTCGTGTCTTATTACTCAGAACAAACAGTGGGAACTCTAATTAACGGACTATATGGAGAGGAAAATCCGTTATATCAAGAATCCGCTAAATGCAACACCTGCAGCTAAGGTACTTTATTTATATGAAAGTCCGTAATATCGGATTAGATAGAGAAATCCGTTATATGGAGATTTCACTGTACGCAGTTCATATATACCCAAATATCATCGTATTTTCTCCATACACAAAATAAAATTAAATATTTCTTCTAACAACAAACTTCATTATAGCGAGACGTAAACGAGAAGGCAACAGTTGAGGAGAGACGTGCGAGTGAATGAATGTATCCCCGGCATGAGTAACAGTGACCCAGGGAAGATTTAATTTGGTTGAGTAATTACTAAAGTATACAATCAGAGTAGCTTTAGTATTTCACACAGAGATTCTTTAAAAACATAGGAACAAAAAAATATGGCTGAACGGGATCTTAAGGCTTTATAAATAGGGGGGAGAGAGAGAGAGAGAGAGAGAGAGAGAGATTATACGCTCGCCACAGAGGTCCATTGAAAGGTATAGGAAAGTAGAGACTCTAGTATGTCTATGAGTGGGAGGAGGAGGAGGAGGAGGAAGAGAGGGAAGCGAGAGGGGAGTGTGTCAGAGAGGGAGCTGCTAAGTAGAAAGGGATAAACTTGTGAACATGATAAAATAGGATGATGCACAGAATGAGAGGAAGGATGGAAGGAAGGTGGTGTTGAAGGGACGGGGAAGGAAAGATTCACACAGGGGACAGAGTGAGTGGGAGGGGGACAAGATTAATGGAAGATTGATACAGTGAGTGGGAGAAGGACAGGATGAGTGGGAAGCAGACAGGCTGAGCGGGAGAACAAGATTAATGGAAGATGGATAAAGTGAGTGGGATAAAGATCAAATAAATGAGAGGAGAATACAATAAGTGGGAGGGAGGATAACAGGGTGGATAAGGTGAGTGGGAAGAGGAAGACAATATAGACAGGAAGATAGAGGAGATAACAAGGACGAGTGGGAAGAAGACAACATGACAAGGAAGAGTAAAACTAGCGTAAGATTCTCTTGTGTGTGTGTGTGTGTGTGTGTGTGTGTGTGTGTGTGTGTGTGTGTGTGTGTCTGTGTGTGTGTCTGTGTAATAATAATAATAATAATAATAATAATTAACGGTTTATTGAAAGAGCTTGGCAGCCAGAAGGCTGAAAAATATACAGTTACATATTTGGGAATGGGTTACGAATTACAAATAATATGGGCTATAACATAAGTGACACAAATAAGACATAACAACTAGATGTGTGTGTGTGTGTGTGTGTGTGTGTGTGTGTGTGTGTGTGTGTGTGTGTGTGTGTGTGTGTGTGTCTGTGTCTGCATAATAATAATACACACTAACGGTTTTATTGAAAGAGCTTGGCAGCCAGAAGGCTGAAAATATACAGTTACATATTTGTAGAATGGGTTACGAATTACAAATAATATACAAGTAACATAAGTGACACAAATAAGACATATAGTAACTTAGATGGGGATCAGCTCAAACTACAGTTCATTTCAACATAGTGACAGTGTAAGGAGCAGTGTTTACTGGGAGTGAATGTACTGATTTATTACAAGTTATTGATAATTTGTACAATGGTTGGGACTGGGCTGTTCTTATAGCGATCAGTTCGTGCACGTATGGGCTGGATGCGGTTGTGGTGTCGAACAGCAATTCTCGGACAAGGGATCTCAGGTGGTAGTAGGAGCCGGTGTCGGGGATGGTGTAGAAGCTTCTTACCAAATTTGCGGATGAGGTCGTGGTGATGGTCAGTGAGAGTCGAAAGGGTCAGTGTGTTGAGCGCTTCTTGATATGTGGAGTAGGAAGGGGAGAGAATAATCTTGCATGCACTCTTTTGCACTTTTTCTAGGTGTTTACGTTGTGTGGCATTTAGAGGAAGACCAGGTGGGGGAGGCATAGGTGAGCTTGGGGAAGTATGAATAAGCGTAAACACTGAGGAGCTCGTGCAGGAACCTGAGGACTTGAGTCGGCGGAGGAGGTGGACGGAAACTGGAGGATTTGACAACTTCACTGACGTGGTTTCCAATTAAGTTTGTTGTCTATGGTGACGCCGAGGAGCTGTGGAATCTACAACCTGGAGTGTGTTCGACCCAGAGTAATGGAAGGAGGTGGACAAATGTCGGAGGAGAGGTTGATGTGCATAACCATGGTCTTGGTATGGTTGATGGTGACATGGTTGTTGGTGGCCCAGTTTTGGGAGACTGTTCAATAAATCCTGAAGGGCGGTATAGTTGGGAGCAGAATTGTTGACGCTGATCCCAATGGTGGAGTCGTCGACATTTCCAGCGAGCAGGGGTTTCTCTTAGGGCATCATTGATGAGCATAAGTGTGTGTGTGTGTGTGTGTGTGTGTGTGTGTGTGTGTGTGTGTGTGTGCGTGTGTTCTACCTTTTTTAATTAACATAACCCTTTTGTATACTCTTTTCTACGTTCTAATTTCTAAACAGAACAATTATTTTATATAGATTTATCTAAAACAGAAAACCAAAAAAATCACTAAAACTCGTCACTAACTATAGTCGCTTCAGTCCACCGCTCATTAACTGGGGACTAAGGAATGACATAGTTATACCCAACTCCAGTACAGTACTCCACTACCTCACCCCACACACAGCTCAACACATCTGTCTGTCTGCCTGTCTGTCTGTGTATGTCTGTCTGTCATTAAAGGTATCTCTAGTACTAAAGATCACCTGCAAGTTTAGCCCAGGAGGTGTTCCACATATGCTCGCAATATTGGATTTTATTAATTATGAAAAGACTTTTGACTCTCACGATGCCTTCTATAAATGCTTTGAGTAATGTGAGTATTGAACAGACTGACATTGACATCAATAGTGCATATAACCAGAACGGGAATTGTACAGTCAGTGGAGTCAAGAGTGGTGTAAAATGTTGGTAATAATGAAAACCAAAATCTAGGTCCATTTTGAACCATTAAGCGATTTTATTAACATATATAACAAGGGATTATTTTTCTATTGTGTTTCTATATCAAGTTCCATCAAACCTCTGTGGCTTAACACTGGGTATTGTCTAAATCAATTTGTTGGTTAAAAGTGTACAAGTTAATTTTAAAACTGGCAAAAGCAACCACACTTAACCAGCCTATTTCTACCATATACTTTGGTTGTGAGGTAAGAAGCTTTGGTTATGTGAGGTTAAAAGCTTTGGTTATGTGAGGTAAAATATTTTGGATAAGTGAGGTAAGACGCTTTGGTTATGTGAGGTAAAAAGCTTTGGTTATGTGAAGTAAAAAGCTTTGGTTATGTGAGATAAAATATTTTGGATAAGTGAGGTAAGAAGCTTTGGTTATGTGAGGTAAAAAGCTTTGGTTATGTGAAGTAAAAAGCTTTGGTTATGTGAGGTAAAATATTTTGGATAAGTGAGGTAAGAAGCTTTGGTTATGTGAGGTAAAAAACTTTGGTTATGTGAAGTAAAAAGCTTTGGTTATGTGAGGTAAAATATTTTGGATAAGTGAGGTAAGAAGCTTTGGTTATGTGAGGTAAAAAGCTTTGGTTATGTGAAGTAAAAAGCTTTGGTTATGTGAGGTAAAATATTGTGGATAAGTGAGGTAAGAAGCTTTGGTTATGTGAGGTAAGAAGCTTTGGTTATGTGAGGTAAAAAGCTTTGGTTATGTGAGGTAAAAAGCTTTGGTTATGTGAAGTAAAAAGCTTTGGTTATGTGTGGTAAAAAGCTTTGGTTATGTGAGGTAAAAAGCTTTGGTTATGTGAAGTAAAAAGCTTTGGTTATGTGAGGTAAAAAGCTTTGGTTATGTGAGGTAAAAAGCTTTGGTTATGTGAGGTAAAAAGCTTTGGTTATGTGAGGTAAGAAGCTTTGGTTATGTGAGGTAAGAAGCTTTGGTTATGTGAGGTAAAAAGCTTTGGTTATGTGAGGTAAAATATTTTGGCTAAGTGAGGTAAGAAGCTTTGTTATAGGAGGTAAAAAGCTTTGGTTATGTGAAGTAAAAAGTTTGGTTATGAGGTAAAATATTTTGGATAAGGAGGTAAGAAGTTTTGGTTAAGGTGGAGGTAAAAAGCATTGGTTGTGGGAAGGAAAGCTTTGGTTATGTGAGGTAAGAAGCTTTGGTTATGTGAGGTAAAAAGCTTTGGTTATGTGTGGTAAAAAGCTTTGGTTATGTGAAGTAAAAAGCTTTGGTTATGTGAGGTAAAAAGCTTTGGTTATGTGAAGTAAAAAGCTTTGGTTATGTGAAGTAAAAAGCTTTGGTTATGTGTGGTAAAAAGCTTTGGTTATGTGAAGTAAAAAGCTTTGGTTATGTGAGGTAAAAAGCTTTGGTTATGTGAGGTAAAAAGCTTTGGTTATGTGAGGTAAAATATTTGGATAAGGAGGTAAGAAGCTTTGGTTATGTGGAGGTAAAAAGCTTTGTTGTGTAAGCAAAAGCTTTGTTATGTGGAGGTAAAAATATTTTGGATAAAGGGAGGTAAGAAGTTTTGTTATAGGAGGTAAGAAGCTTTGGTTATGAAGCAAAAAAGCTTTGGTTATGTGAGGTAAAAAGCTTTGGTTATGTGAGGTAAAATATTTTAGATAAGTGAGGTTAGAAGCTTTGGTTATGTGAGGTAAAAAGCTTTGGTTATGTGAGGTAAAATATTTTAGATAAGTGAGGTTAGAAGCTTTGGTTATGTGAGGTAAAAAGCTTTGGTTATGTGAGGTAAAATATTTTGGATAAGTGAGGTAAGAAGTTTTGGTTATGTGAAGTAAAAAGCTTTGGTTATGTGAGGTAAAATATTTTAGATAAGTGAGGTTAGAAGCTTTGGTTATGTGAGGTAAAAAGCTTTGTTGGTGTGTGATAAAAAGTTTTACAGGAGGTAAAAGCTTTGGTTGGTGTGGGAGGTAAAAATACTGGATAAGGAGGTAAGAAGCTGCAATATGTGAGTAAAAGTTTGGTTATGTGGAGGTAAAAGCTGTGGTTACGTGAGGTAAAAAGCTTTGGTTATGTGGAGGTAAAATATTTTTGATAAGAGGTAAGAAGTTTTGTTATGTGGA
Source organism: Homarus americanus (assembly GCF_018991925.1). Lineage (NCBI taxonomy): Eukaryota > Metazoa > Arthropoda > Malacostraca > Decapoda > Nephropidae > Homarus > Homarus americanus. The sequence goes on along the minus strand of NW_024722053.1, from coordinate 3,344 downwards.
AGTAAAAGCTTCGTTATGTGAAGTAAAAAGCTTGGTTATGTGAGGTAAGAAGCTTTACAGTGTGAGAAAGCCTGGTTATGTGAGGTGTTTTTGCGTGGCAAAAGCCTGGGTTATGAGTGTAGCTTTGGATAAGTGAGGTAAGAAGCTTTGGTTATGTGAGGTAAGAAGCTTTGGTTATGTGAGGTAAAAAGCTTTGGTTATGTGAGGTAAAATATTTTGGATAAGTGAGGTAAAAAGCTTTGGATAAGTGAGGTAAGAAGCTTTGGTTATGTGAGGTAAGAAGCTTTGGTTATGTGAGGTAAAAAGCTTTGGTTATGTGAAGTAAAAAGCTTTGGTTATGTGAGGTTAAGGTGTGTGTATTTGGTTAGGTTACCACAGCCGCCATGATGGAAACAGACAACATTATTGATCTTAACAATAACTCAAACGGTTACACTTAAGAGATATAATTATCATACCTAAGCTCTTTCGTAAGCAGGTAAGAAACAGGTGTATATAACACGAGTACCAACTTTCAACACACCTTTACAAATTACTTTAGGGAACATAATCCATCAGTTAAGTCATAAACACCTGGACGTTAGGATGACTTGCTAGTAACACCCGACCCCCCCCCTCATCCATCCCTGCTTCACGTTTTCTATATCGTTTCATCTTCACTACTGCCTATGACCCTTATCAAACCCAAATTATCCATCTATTTACCCCAATCGCCCCCAAGAACTACCAGTATACACGCTTTTAAAGATCATTTCCTTCCTTCTCTTCTTCTCTCCTACGTACACCCTTATTCTCTAAATACTCTTCCCCTTTTATCTTCATCCTACTATTCGTATTTTCATATACATACACTCTTCATTTTTTTCGTTAGCAATCTTTTATTTCCTTCTTTCAAATCATTTTTTTCTTTGTATTGATTTTCATAATATTTTTTTTCTTCTTATTTATCCATTTCCTTCCCCTTTATTTCCCCCATTATGCCCATTCGTCTTTGTCTTTAATAACCATTTCCCATTTCTTCTTTCCTCCAATTCTCATTCTCTTTTATTTCCCTAGTTCCAATGCTTTCTCTTTTTTTTTGCAACTCCCTTCTTTCTTCATTTCCCCTATTCCCATTTTACTTTATTTCCTCGTTCCTTCATCTCTATATACCTTTTCTTTTTCCCCCTTCCAATTCCCTTCCTGTTCCACACACCAACAACTCACAAATCTTCATCTAGGGCAGAGAGGGAGGGGCAAAAATATTGACACATCAAACAAGGCTCTATATCTTAGGCCGTCGATGGAGGGAGGGAGGGAGGGAAGGAAGGAGAGGTAAGGATGGACGAGGGAGGGAGTGAGGGAAGGGGAAGTTAAAATGAAAGAAGTGAATAGCAAAAATGAGAGAGAGAGAGAGAGAGAGAGAGAGAGAGAAGGTTGATAATTTGACCTTAATTGGATCTGAATTAAGTCTTCAAGTTCACGTAATGACGGCTAATACACTAAGAAGACACTGGTGAAAGACGTGGCTTGATCACACACACTGTACTGGAGAGAACAGCTGTTAACCTAATTAAACATTGACTGAACTCCGCTCCTGCCATGACCTGCTGAGAAGTCGATGGATGGATGGATGGAGCCTTTTAAACAGTACACGGATAAAGCTCAGCGTTAGTAGAAGCTTTTACGGATAGTTAAGGGTGATATCGTCCTGGCCGCTACTATGAATAGGTAAAATTTTAACTTACAAACAAATAGAATGAAACGCTGTCAGACATAACAGATAAGTAGCGAGTATAAACTATAATTACGGTGTTAGGAGTGTAAATAACAGCGGGTTTTTTCACTTGTTTACATGGTAATTGAAATAGGTTAAATGTGTGGTGCCCCCCCCCCCCTCGCTCCTTAGACTGGACTGAGAAGGTCATTTTTCCCGACGAGTTTTATACCGTAAGTAATTCGGACGAGTGAGAACAATTATATCTGCATTGTGGGTTAAAAAAAAAAGATGGTATTTGATAGATCAGCTTAAAGAAGTCAAAATGAGCTAATTTACTAGTTACAGGAGTCACGGTATTGACCTGAATGATAATCGAAAGTCAAGGAGAAAATATAGTTGAAGGCATTATTAAAATTTAGGCGAATGACACAGGAAAATTTCGCTACACACTGGGAAAAAAAAAGATTCACTTAAACCCTACAACTTTGACGACGGTTTCCATAAAATTATAGATAGATAAATTCTTTACTTCCTCAACTGGAGCTAACTTTGATGATTAAGATAAAAAATAAATAAATAACCAAAAAGTATAAAATAATTTGAACTTTAATGGCGTTTTAACTTTTAGTGAATAAGTGAAGAAAAAAAATTCTCACCAGAAAAAATACGTAAAAAATAAAAATGACTCCAACTTGTAAATTCATCTACTTGTTTCTTAATATGTTAAACACGTCGGATAATTAATGACTTTGAGAGTTATATAACAGGGAGCTGGGACGAGAGATAAGGTAGGTATCCCCCTGTACTATGGCACGACTCACTTACACTGATGAAACGTCAGTTATGTTGGTCGTCACGTGACTACATATATTATTACTTAAACTACCGTGTGTGTATATGAGGAAGAGAAGAAACACGCACACACACACACACACACACAAACACGTGAAAAACAACCTAATTGGATGATAAAAAAAACATGCGTCCAAAAACTTACCAACTTCAAGACATTTACATATAGAGCCACATCCTCTCTCTCTCTCTCTCTCTCTCTCTCCTACGTTAATTCTCAACATAACTAACCTGCACAAGTCATCCATACACCACGGGGGAGGTATTGTGTCGGGGATGAAACAGAGGAGAGGTGTGATGAGTGGGGGGTAACGCCTGAAAAACACTTGGTATTCAGCTTACCATTAAAAAAGAGCCTTTTGCTTCCACCCTAAACTAACGTACCGTAAGGTAACCTAACTTAACCAAATTTACCCCATCCTAGCCTAACTTAACCTAACCTAAACCAATTTAACCCATCCTAGCCTAGCCTAACCTAACCTAGCCTAACGTAACCTAATTCGTCATACACACACAAACAGGTTAATAGGTCGTGTAATATTAAAAAAAAAGAAAAGATTACAGCTTTTGTTTTTAGTTCGGGTTGATTGTTGTGGGTCCGGTGAAAAGGTGCGTTTGGTCAGCTGTTTGTGTACGTGAGTTTGTGATGAACGGAGAGTGACGGCTGCCTCATTCCTTCCTTTAGCATTTTATGAAAGGTGAATAACATGGACGTATGGAGAGAGAGAGAGAGAGAGAGAGAGAGAGAGAGAGAGAGAGAGAGAGAGGAGAATGTTTGATGGATAACAATGGA
>NW_024722052.1:0-44681 GCF_018991925.1 Homarus americanus | reverse complement strand
GGTGATGGTGAACCTAATGCTCCCTGGTGCACACACTCTCACGGTGGTGATGGAGTGAATCTCATCTCCCTCTTACACACTCATGGTGATGGTGAACATAATGCTCCCTGAGTATACACACTCCCACGATGCGTGAACTTCAATGCTCCTGGTACACACACACTCCACATTGATGAACCCTAACGCTCCCTGTTACACCTCCCACAGTGGTGATGGTGGTCCTAACCCTCCCTGGTACACTCTCTTAAGTGGTGATGGTGAACCTAACGCTCCCTAGTACACACGCTCCAAGGTGGTCGATGGTGAGATCTAACGCTCCTTGGTACACACCTCCACGGTGGTGATGGTGAACATAACGCTCCTGGTGCCACCTCCCACGGTGTGATGGTGAACAAACGCTCCATGGTACACCTCCCACAGTGGTGGGTGGTGAAGCTAACCCTCTGGTACACTCCCACATTGGAGGTGGTGGTGAAACAACACTTCCTGGTACACACTCCCAAGGTGTGATGGTGAACCCCTGTGCTCCTGGTACACCCCACAGTAGTGATAGTGAACCTAAATGCTCCTGGTACACACCTCCCACGGTACACACCCCACGGTGGTGACGGTGAACCCAACGCTCCCCTGGTACACACACTCCCACGGTGGTGATGGTAAACCAACGCCTCGGTACACACACTCCCAAGGTGTGATGGTGAACCCAACGCTCCCTGACACACACTCCCCACGGTGATGATGTATAAACAACGCTTCTCGCACACACACCCTAATACTTGACAGATGGTGAACCTAACGCCCCGGCACACACACCCCACGGTGGTGATGGTGAAACTTACGCCCTTGGTACACACACCCCACGGTGGTGATTGTGAACCCAACCCCTGGCACACCGGTGGTGAACTCAACGCTCCCTGGCACACACACTCCCACGGTGGTGTGATGGTGAACCTCACGGGTCTCTGGTACACACACTTAAGTGGTGGTGATAATGAACCCAACGCTCCCTTGGGTAAAAACACACTCCCCATTTGGTGGAAATGCAGAGCCAACGTCTGGTAAACACATTCTCACGGTGTGATGGTGAACCTAACGCCCCTGGCACACAGACACCATGGTGAACCTAACGCTTCCTGGCACACACACACCTGGTGGTGATGAACCCACTCTCCCTGGCACACACACTCCCACGGTGGTGAAGGTGAACCCACGCCCCCCTGGCACACACACTCCCACCGTGGTGATGGTGAACCCAACGCTCCCCTGGTACACACTCCCCACGGCGGTGAACCCAAAGCTCCCTGGTACACACAGTCCCATGCGGTGATGGTGAACCCAACGCCATCTGGTGCCAATAATACTCCATGGGTGGTCATGGTAGAACCTGGCTCCCTGGCACACACACCCACGGTGCAGATGGTGAACCCAACGCCCTCAGTACACACTTCCACGGTGGTAATGGTGAACCTAATGCTCCCTCTTACACACCCATGGTGTTGATAGAACATAATGCTCCCCTGGTACACACACTTCCACGGTTGTGAACCCAATGCTCCCCTGCCACACACACTCCCCACGGGTGGTGAACCTAACGCTCCCCTGGCACACGCACTCCCACGGGTGGTGATGGTGAACCCAACGCTCCCCTGGTACACACATTCCCCACGGTGGTGCTGGTGAACCTAACGCCCCTGGCACACACACTCCCCACGGTGGTGACAGAACCTAACGCTCCCCTGCACACAGACACACCCTCGACAGGAACCTAACGCTTCCTGCAAACACACTCCCACGGTAGTGATGGTGAACCTAATGCCCTGCACACACTCTCCCACGGCAGGAACCTAACGCTTCCCTGGTACACACACTCCCCACGGTGGTGATGGTGAATCTAACGCCCTGGTACACACACATCTCCCACACGGTGGTGCTGGTGAACCCAATGTTCCCTGGTGCACACACTCTCACGGTGGTGAGCAGAATCTAATGCCCTCTACACACTCCCATGGTGTTGATGGTAATTACAATGCTCCCTGGTATACACATTCTACTTGGGTGTGAGCCCACTGCCCCCTGCACACACACTCCCATGGTAAGCATGATGAACCTAACGCTCCCTGTAAAACACACTCCACGGTGGTGATGGTGAAACTAACGTTCTTTTGGCACACACAATTCTTGGCTTGTGGTGACAGAGCCTAACGCTCCCCTGGGTAAAACACACTCCCCAATGGTGTGATGGTGAACCCAACGCTCCCTGGTACAGATTACCCTGATGGTGAACCTAACGCTTCCTGGTACACACACTCCCACGGTGGTGATGGTGAACCCAACTCTCCCTGGTACACACACACCTCCCCACGGTGGTGAAGGTGAACCTAACGCCCCTGCCACACACACTCCCACCGTGGTGATGGTGAACCCAATTCTGTCACACACACTCCCACGGGTGGGTGAACCCAAAGCCCCTGGCACACACAGTCCCACACAGTGGTGATGGTGAACCTAACGCTATCTGGTACACACACTCCCCACGGTGGTCATGGTGAACCCAACGCCCCTGGCACACACACTCCCCACGGTGGCATGGTGAACCTAACTGCCCCTGGTGCACACATCACGGTAGATGGTGAACTCAATGCTCCCCTCTACAATAATAATTCCCCATGGTGCTGATGGTGAAATATAATGCCCCTGGTATACACACTCCATGGTAGAGTCACTGCTCCCTGGTGCGCACAAACTCCCATGAAAGTTGATGATGAACCTAACGCTCCCCTGTAAACCACTCCCACGGTGGTGTTGGTGAACCTAACGCCCTGCACACAGACACCCATGATGGTGAACCTAACACCCTTTCTGGTACACACACCTCACGGTGGTGAGGTGAACCTAACACTCCCCAGTACACACACTCCCCACGGTGGTGATGCAGAACTCAACGCTCCCTTGGGGCAATAATAATATCTCCCCACGGTGGTGACGGTGAACCTAACGCTCCCTGGTAAACACATTCCCACGGTGGTGATGGTGAACCCAACGCTCCCTGGTACACAAGAGACCACCCCTGATGCAGTGAACTCCAACGCTTCCTGGTACACACACTCCCCACGGTGCAGGAGAAACCATCCCCCTGGTACACACACTCCCACTGGTGGTGAAGGTGAACCCAACGCCCCTGCTATCACACCCCACCGGTGCATAGAACCCACCGCCCCCAGCCACACACACTCCCTACTTCTTAAGTGGGTGAACCCTAAAGCCCCTCAAGTACACACAGTCCCACAGCAGGAGTGAACATAATGCCCTGGTACACACACACTCCAAATTGGTGAACCTAATGCCCCTGGTACACACACTCCCACGGTGGTGAACCCAACGTCTGTACACACACTCCACGGTGGTGATGGTGAATTCCACTGGCACACACCACACCCCACGGTGGTGCTGGTGAACCTAACGCCCCTGGCACAATACACTCCCCACGATGGTGATGGTGATCCCAACGCTCCCTGGGACACACACTCCCACGGTGGCATAAACCTAACGCTCCCTGGCACACACACTCCCACGGTGGTGATGGTGAACCTAACCCCCCTGGGGTACACACACACTCCCTGCAAGGTGGCATGGTGAACCTAACGCTCCCTGGGCACACACCCCACGGTGGTGATGGAGGAACCTGGAAGCTCCCTGGCACACACAGTCCCACAGTGGTGACAGAACCTAACGCTATCTGGCAAGACACACTCCCACGGGTCAGATGAACCCACGCCCTGGTACACACACTCCCCACGTGGGTGATGGTGAACCCAACGCCCCTGGTACACACACCCACGGTGGTGATGGTGAACGGTGGTTATGCATACCCAACGCTCCCTGGTACACACATCTAAGGTGGGGATGGTGTACTAACTCCCTGGTACACACACTCCCACGGTGGTGATGCAGAACCTGGTACACACACACTCACGGTGGTGATGGTGAACTCAACGCCTCCCTGAGGTACACACTCCCACGGTGGTGTTGGTGAACATAACGCTTCCTGGTACACACACACCAGTGATGTAGAACCCAACGTGAACACACACTCCACGGTGGTGATGGTGAACCCCCCTGGTACACACCCACATGGTGAACCTAACGCTTGGCAATAACAAATCACACGGTGGTGAACCTAACGCCCTGGTACACACACTCCCCTGGTGATGGTAACCCACGCTCGTACACACACTCCACGGTGGTGATGGTGAACCCACTGGTACACACACACCCACGGTGGTGATGTAGAACCTAACGCCCCTGGTACAGACACACCCCCACTATGATGGTGAACCTAACGCTCCGGTACACACACTCCCCACGGTGGTGATGGTAACCTAACGCTCCCTGGTACACACACACGGCGTGAACCTAACGCCCTGCACTCCCCACGGTGGTGATGTGAACCCACGCCCCTGGTACACACACCCCACGGTGGTGATCAAACCTAACGCTCCTGGTACACACACTCCCACGGTGGTGATGGTGAACCTAACGCCTCGGTACACACAATCCCACTGTGTGATGGTGAACCTAACGCCCCTGGTACAACACCCCACGGTGGTGATGGAACCCAACGCTCCCTGGTACACACACCCCATGATGAGAACCTAACGCCCTGGTACACACACACTCCGACGGTGGTGATGAACCTAACGCTCTGGACACACACACTCCCACGGTGGTGATGGTGAACCTAACGCTCCCTGGTACACACACTCCCACGGTGGTGATGCAAAACCAACGCCTCCCCTGGTACACACACACCACGGTGGTGATGGTGAACCTAACGCCCCATGGTACACACACTCCACGGTGAGAGAACCTAACGCTCCTGCACACACACACCCACGATGGTGAACCTAACACTCTGGTACACACACCACAGTGGTGATGGTGAACCTAACGCCCTGGCACAATACTTACGGTGGTGACGGCAGAAATCCAACGCCTCCTGGTACACACACACTCCCACTGTGGTGATGGTGAACCTAACGCTCCTTTACACACACTCCCCACGGTGGTGATGGTGAACCCAATCTTGTACACACTCCCCACGGTGGTGTGATAGAACCTAACGCCCCTGGCACACACCCACGGTGGTGATGGTGAACCTAACGCTCCCTAGCACACAGACAACACCCACGATGCAGAACCTAACGCCCCCTGGTACACACATCCCCACGCAGTGATGGTGGAACCCAACACTGGTACACACACTCCCACGGTGGTGATGGTGAACCCAACGCTCCCTGGTACACACACTCCCACGGTGGTGATGAGTGAACAACGCTCCCTGGTACACACATCCCCACGGTGGTGATGGTGAACCTAACGCTCCCTGGTACACACACCCCCACGATGGTGAACCCACCCCCAGGCACACACTCCCACGGTGATGGAGAACCTAACACACACACTCCCCACGGTGGTGAGAACCTAACTCCCTGGCACACACACCCACGATGGTGAACCTAACACTCCGGTACACACACCCCATGGTGATGGTGAAACCTAACACTCCCTGGTACACACACTCCCACGGTGGTATGGTGAACCTAACGCTCGAGTACACACACCCACGATGGTGAACCTAACACCCCTGGCACAACACCCCCACGGGGTGATGTGAACCTAACGCCTCCTGGTACCACACTCCCACATGGTGATGTAGAACCTAACGCCCTGGTACACATTCCCACGGTGGTGATGGTGAACCTAACGCCTACACACACCCATGGTGAACTAACGTGGTCCACACATCCCCACGGTGGTGATAGACCTAACGCTTCCTGGTACACACACCCACGGTGGTGATGAACCTAACACCCCTGGTACACACACTCCCACGGTGGTGATGGTGAACCCAACGCTCCCTGGCACACACACCCCACGATGGTGAACCTAACACCCTGGTACACACACTCCCCACGGTGGCTGATGGTGAACCCACACCCCCTGGCACACACACTCCCACGGTGGGATGGTGAACCAACGCTTCCTGGTACACACACTCCCACGGTGGTGATGGTGAACCCAACGCTCCCTGGCACACAACCCAGAACCACCCTGGTACACACACTCCCACGGTGGTGATGGTGAACCTAACACTCCCTGGCACACACACCCCACGGTGGTGATGGTGAACCTAACGCCCTGGTACACACACTCCACGGTGATGGTGAACCTAACGCCCCTGGTACACACACTCACGGTGGTGATGGTGAACCTAACACCCTGGTACACACACTCCCACGGGGTGATGGTGAACCCACTAACTCCCTGGCACACACACTCCCACGGTGGTGATGGTACCTAACGATCCCTGCACACACCCCACGCTTGTGATGGTAAGCCTAACGCTCCTGGTACACACACTCCCAAGGTGGTGATGGTGAACCTAAAGCTCCCTGGCACACAGACACCCAAGATGGTGAACCCACTGCCTCCCTGGTACACACACTCCAACGGTGGTGATGGTGAACCTAACGCCCCCTGGTACACACACTCCCACGGTGGTGAAGATGACCCTAACGCTCCATGGTACACACACTCCCACGGTGGTGATGGTGAAACTAACGCCCTGGTACACACACCTCCTACGGTGGTGACGGTTGCTTAACGCTCCCTCGTACACACACTCCCCATCTGGTGATGGTGAACCTAACGCCCTGGTACACAGAAACCCACGATGGTGAACCTAACACCCCCGGCACACACCTCATGCGTGATGAGAACCTAACGTCCCTGGTACACACACTCCCACGGCGGTGAACTTAACGCCCCTGGACACACACTCCCACGATGGTGATGGTGAACCTAACGCTCGATTGAACACACACTCCCCACGGTGGTGATGGTGAACTTAACGCTGCCTGGTACACACACTCCCACGGGGGTTAGGTGAACCTAACGCTCATTGAACACACACTCCCCACGGTGGTGATGGTGAACCTAACGCTCCCCTGGTACACACACCACGGGGGTGATGGTGAACCTAACGCTCCTGGTACACACACCCCACTGGTGACGGTGAACCTAACGCTCCCTGGCACACACTCCCACTGTGGTGATGGTGACCCTAACGATATGTGTCACATACCCCCACGATGGTGATGGTGAACCTAACGCTCCCTGGTACACACACTCCACGGTGGTGATGGTGAATCTAACGCTCCTCGGCACACAGACACCCACGATGGTGAAACCTAACACTCCCTGGTACACAGACTCACGGTGGTGATGGTGAACCTAACACTCCCTGGTACACACACCCCACGGTGTTGATGGTGAACTAACGCTCACTGGTACACACACCCCACGGTGGTGAACCTAACACCCTGCACACACACCCCACGGTGGCTGATGGTGAACCTAACACCTCCTGGTACACACACTCCTCCGGTGGTGATGGTAACCTAACGCTTGGCACACACACCCCCACGGGGTGGTGAAAACCGCTCCCTGGCATACAGACACCCACGATGGTGAACCTAACACTCTGGTACACACACTCCACGGTGGTGATGGTGAACCTAACGCCCCTGGTACACCCACTCCCATGGTGGTGAGATGGTGAACCTAACGCTCCCTGGCACACACACCCCACGGTGGTGGTAGGTAAACCCAACGCTCCCTGGCACACACACCCCACGGTGGTGAACCTAACACCCTGGTACACACACTCCCACGGTGGCTGATGGTGAACCTAACACTCCTGGTACACACACTCCACGGTGGTGATGGTGAACCTAACGCCTCACACACACTCCCCACGGTGGTGATGGTGAACCTAACGCTCCCCTGGCACACAGACACCCACGATGGTGAACCTAACACTCCCTGGTCACACACACTCCCACGGTGGTGATGGTGAACCCAACACTCTCTGGCACACAAACCCCACGGTGGTGAACCTAACACTCCCTGGTACACACACTCATGGTACGGGAAACCTAACGCTCCCTGGTACACACACCCCACGGTGGTGATGGTGAACCTAACACTCCCTGGCACACACCCCCACGGTGGTGATGGTGAACCTAACGTCCCTGGTCACACACACTCCCACGGTGGTGAACCTAACACTTTGTACACACACTCCCACGGTGGCTGATGGTGAACCTAACACTCTGGTACACACACCCCCACGGTGGTGATGGTGAACCCAACGCTTCCTGGTACACACACACCCCACGGTGGTGATGGTGAACCTAACGCCCCTGGCACACACGACACCCACGATGAACCTAACACTCCCCTGGTACACACACTCCCACGGTGGTGATGGTGAACCTAACACTCCCTGGTCACAAATTCCCACGGTGGTGATGGTGAACCCACACTCCCTGGTACACACACTCCCACGGTGGTGATGGTGAACCTAACGCCTCCCTGGTACACACACCCCACGGTGGTGATGGTGAACCTAACGCCCATGGTACACACACTCCCCACGGTGGGGATGGTGAACCTAACGCTCCATGGTACACACTCCCACGGTGGTGATGGTGAACCTAACGCCCTGGCACTCAGACACCCACGATGGTAAACCCACACTGCACACACTCCCCACGGGGGTGATGGTGAACCTAACACTCCCTGGTACACACACCTCCACGGTGGTGATGGTGAACCTAACGCCCCTGGCACACACACACTCCAAGGTGGTGATGGTGAACCTAAAGCCCCTGGCACACAGACACCCAAGATGGTGACCCTAAAGCCCCCTGGTACACACACACTCCCACGGTGGTGATGGTAAACCTAACGCCCCTGGCACACACACTCCCCAAGGTGGTGATGGTGAACCTAACGCCCCAGGTCCACACACCCCACGGTGGTGATGGTGAACATAACTCTTCCTGGACACAAACACTCCCCACGGTAGTGATGGTGAACCTAACGCCCGTGGTACACACACTCCCACGGAGCTGATGGTGAACCTAACGCTCCCCGGTACACACACCCACACGGCAGTGAACCTAACGCTCCTGGTACACACACTCACACGGCTGAACCTAACGCTCCCTGGTCACACACACTCCCACGGTGGTGATGGTGAACCTAACACTGGTACACACACACCCCACGGTGGTGATGGTGAACCTAACGCCCTGGCACACACACTCCACGGTGGTGATGGTGAACCTAACCCTCCCTGGTACACACACCCCACGGTTGATGGTAAACCTAACGCCCCTGGCACACACACTCCCACGGTGGTGATGTGAACCTAACGCCCCTGGTACACAACACCCCACGGTGGTGATGGTGAACCTAACGCCCCTGGCACACACTCCCACGGTGGTGATGGTGAACCTAACGCTCCCTGGTACACACACCCCACGGTGGTGATGGTGAACCTAACGCCCCTGGCACACACTCCCACGGTGGTGGTGGTGAACCTAACGCCCTGGTACACACACCCCACGGTGGTGATGGTGAACCTAACGCCCCTGGTACACACACCCCCCGGTGGTGATGGTGAACCCAACGCCCCTGGCACACACACTCCCACGGTGGTGAACCTAACACTCCCCTGGTACACACACTCCCACGGTGGTGATGGTGAACCTAACGCTCCCTGGCAACACACTCCACAGTGGTGATGGTGAACCTAACGCCCTGGCACACAACACCCACGATGGTGAACCAACACTCCGGTACACACACTCCACGGTGGTGATGGTGAACTAACGCTCCCCTGTACACACACCCCCACGGTGGTGATGGTGAACCTAACCTCCCTGGCACACACACTCCACGGTGGTGAACCTAACACTCCCTGGCACACACACCACGGTGGTGATGGTGAACCTAACACTCCCTGGTACACACTCCCACGGTGGTGATGGTGAACTAACGCTCCACTGGTACACATCCCACGGTGGTGACGGTGAACCTAACGCTCCTGGTACACACACTCCACGGTGGTGATGGTGAACCCAACGCTCCCTGGTACACACACCCCACGGTGGTGATGGTGAACCTAACGCCCCTGGCACACAGACACCCACGATGGTGAACCTAACACTCCCTGGTACACACACCCCCACGGTATGGTGAACCTAACACCCCTGGTACACACACTCCCACGGTGGTGATGGAGAACTAATGCCTGTGGACACACACTCACGGTGGTGATGGTGAACCTAACGCCCCCTGGTACACACACACCCACGGTGAACCCACACCCCTGGCACACACTCCCACGGTGGTGATGGTGAACCTAACGCTCCTGGCACACACACTCCCCACGGTGGTGATGTAGAACCAAAATCCCTGGTACACACACTCCCCACGGTGGTGATGGAGAACCCAACGCTCCCCTGGCACACACACTCCCACGGTGGTGATGGTGAACCTAACGCTCCTGGCACACACACTCCCCACGGTGATGGTGAACCTAACGCTCCCTGGTACACACACACTCCCACGGTGGTGATGGTGAACCTAACCTCCTGGCACAGACACCCACGATGGTGAACCTAACACCCCTGGTCAACACACACTCCCACGGGGTGATGGTGAACCCAACACCCCTGGTACACACACTCCCACGGTGGTGATGGAACCTAACGCTCCCTGGCACACACACCCACGGTGGTGATGGTGGTCCAAGCCCCTGGCACACCACCCCACGGTGGTGATGGTGAACCCCAAAGCTCCCTGGCACACAGACACCCAACGATGGTGAACCTAACGCTCCCTGGTACACACACCCACGGTGGTGAGGTGAACCTAACGCTCCCTGGTACACACACTCCACGGTGGTGATGATGAACCTAACGCCCTGTGGCACACACACTCCCACGGTGGTGAGGAGAAACCAACGCCCTGGTACACACACCTCCCGGTTGACGGTTAAGCTAACGCCCCTCGCACACACATCCCACTGTGGTGATGGTGAACCCAACGCCCCGGTACACAGACACCCACGATGGTGAACCTAATACTCCCTGGCACACACACACTCCCACGGTGATGGTGAACCCAACGCCCTGGTACACACTCCCACAGTGGTGAACCTAACGCTCCCTGCACACACACCACGTGGTGATGGTGAACCAACCCTTGGTACACACACACTCCACGGTGGTGATGGTGAACCTAACACTCCCTGGTACACACACACTCCCACGGTGGTGATGGTGAATCTAACGCCCCTGGTACACACACCCCCACGTGGGTGATGGTGAACCCAACGCTCCCTGGTACACACAACTCCCACGGTGGTGACAGAACCTAACGCTCCCTGTACACACACTCCCAACCGGTGGTGATGGTGAACCCAACGCTCCCTGGCACACACACACCACGATGGTAAACCTAACACCCCTGGTACACACTCCCACGGTGGTGATGGTGAACCTAACACCCCCTGGCACACACACTCCCACTGGTGATGGTGAACCTAACGCTCCCTGGTACACACACTCCCACGGGGGATGGTGACCAACGCCCCTGGACACACACACTCCACGGTGGTGATGGTAAACCTAACGCCCCTGGTACACACACTCCCACGGTATGGTGAACCTAACGCCCCTGGTACACACACCCCAGCTGGGTGATGGTGAACCTAACGCCCCTGGTACACACATCCCACGGTGGTGATGGTGAACCCACCCCTGGTACACAGACACCCACGATGGTGAACCCAACACTCCCTGGTACACCACCCCCACGGTGGTGATGAGAACCTAACGCCCTGGTCACACACACTCCCACGGTGGTGATGGTGAACCCAACGCTCCCTGGTACACACACCCCACGGTGGTGATGGTGAACCAACCCCCCTGGCACACACTCCCACAGGTGATGGTGAACCAACACTCCCTGGTCACACACACCCCAACGGGTTGTGATGGTAACCCAACGCCCTTGGTACACACACTCCCCACGGTGGTGATGGTGAACCTAACGCCCCTGGTACACACACTCCACGGGAAGGTGAACCTAACGCCCCATAGTACACACACTCCCACGGTGGTGATGGTGAACCTAACACTCCCTGGTACACACACACTCCCACGGTGGTGATGGTGAACCTAACGCTCCTGGCACACACACACCAATGATGGTGAACCTAACACCCCTGGTACACACACTACGGTGGTGATGGTGAACCTAACGCCCCTGGTACACACACTCCCACGGTGGTGATGGTGAACCTAACCCTCCCTTTACACACACACCCCATGGTGGTGAGGTGAACCTAAAGCCCCCTGGTACACACACCCTCACGGTGGTGATGAAACCCAACGCCCCTGGCACACACACTCCCACGGTGGTGATGGTGAACCTAACACCCTGGTACACACCACTCCAGTGGTGATGGTAAACACAACTCTCCCTGGCACACACACCCCACGGTGGTGATGGTGAACCTAACGCCCGTGCTGGCCACACCCCACGGTGCTGATGGAGAACCCAACGTTCCCTGGCACACACACACCTCACATGGTGAACCCAACGCTCCCTGGCACACACACCACACGGCGGTAACCCAACGCTCCCTGGCACACACACACTCCCACGGTGGTGATGGTGAACCAACACCTGGCACACACACCCCCACGGTGGTGATGGTGAACCCAACGCCCCTGGCACAAGCACTCCACAGTGGTGACGGTGAACCCAACGCCCCTGGCACACACACTCCCACGGTGGCAGGAAACCCAACTCCCTGGTACACACACTCCCAGGTGGTGATGGTGAACCCAACGCCCCCTGTACACACACTCCCACGGTGGTGATGGTGAACCTAACGCCCTGGCACACACACTCCCAGTGGTGATGGTGAACCTAACGCCCCCTGGTACACACACTCCCCACGGTGGTGATGGTGAACCCAACGCTCCCTGGCACACACACACCACTGATGGTAAACCTAACACTCCCTGGCACACACACTCCCACGGTGGTGATGGTGAACCTAACACCCCTGGCACACACACCCCCACGGTGGTGATGAACCCACGCTCCCCTGCACACACACTCCCACGGTGGTGACAGACCCCTAAACCCCCTGGACACACACTCCACGGTGGTATGGTAAACCTAACGCCCTGGCACACACACTCCCCACGGTGGTGATGGTGAACCTAACGCCCCTGGTCCACACACTCCCACGGTGGTGATGGTGAACCCAACGCTCCCTGGTCACACACACTCCCACGGTGGAGATGAACCCAACGCCCCTGGCACACAGACACCCACGATGGTGAACCTAATGCTCCTGGTACACACACTCCACGGTGGTGATGGTGAACCTAACGCTCCCCTGGCACACACACTCCACGGTGGTGATGAGAAAACGCCCCTGTACACACACTCCCCACGGTGGTGATGGTGAACCTAACGCTCCTGGATACACACTCCCACGGTGGTGATGGTGAACCCAACACTCCCTGGCACAAACACACCCTCAGCCAGGATGGTAACCTAACGCCCCTGGTACACACACCCCACGGTGGTGATGGTGAACCCAACCCCCCTGGCACACACACCATTGACGCGTGAACCTAACGCTCCCTGGCACACACACTCCCACGGTGGTGACGTGAACCCACTGGCACACACACCCACGGTGGTGATGGAACCTAATGCTCCCTGGGCACACAGACACCAACGATGGTGAACCTAACACTCCATGGTACACACACTCCCACGGTGGTGATGGTAAACCAACACCTCCCTGAACACACACTCCCACGGTGGTGATGGTGAACCTAACTTCCCTGGCACACACACTCCCACGGTGGTGACGGTGAACCTAAAGCTCCCTGGTACACACACCTCACGGTGGTGATGGTAAACCTAACGCTCCCTGGCACACACCCCAAGGTGGTGATGGTGAACCCAACGCTCCCTTGTCCACACACTCCCACGTGCATGGTAAACATAACTCTTCTGGTACACACACTTACTGTAGTGATGTAGGAACCTAACTTCCGTGGTTCACACTCCCAAGGAGCTGATGGTGAACCTAACGTCTCTGGCACACACACACTCACTAAGTGGTGAACCCAATGCCCCTGGCACACACTCACACGGCGAGAACCCAACGCCCCTGGCACACAAACACCACGGTGGTGATGGTGAACCCAACACTCCCTGGCAGCACACAAACACTCCCACGGTGGTGATGGTGAACCCAACACTGCCTGTGCCACACACACTCCCCACGGTGGTTATGGCAAACCTCAAGCCCTGGCACACACACTCCTGGGTGGTGACGGTGTACCAAACGCCCCTGGCACACACACTCCCACGGTGGTGATGGTGAACCCAGCTCCCCTGGGTACACGCACCCCACGGTGGTGACGCAGGAACCTAACGCCCCTGGTACACGCACTCCCAGCCTGGTGGTGACGGTGAACCCAAATGCCCCCTGGCACACACACCACGGTGGTTATGGTAAACCCAACGCTCCCTGGCACACACACTCCCACGGTGGTGATGGTGAACCTATCACTCCCCTGGTACACACACTCCACGGTGGTGATGGTGAACCAACGCTCCCTGGTACACACCACTCCCACGGTGGTGAACCTAACACTCTCTGGTACACACACTCCCACGGTGGCTGATGCAGAACCTAACACCCTGGCACACACACTCCCACGGTGGTGATGGTGAACCCAACGCTTCCTGGTACACACACCCATGTGTGATGCGAACCTAACGCTCCCTGGCACACAGACACCACGACAAGAACCCAACACTCCCTGGCACACACTCCACGGTGGTGATGGTGAACCCACACCCCCTGGCACACAAACTCCACGGTGGTGATGTAGAACCCAACGCCCCTGCACACACACCCCACGGTGGGTGATGGTGAACCCAACGCTCCCCTGGCACACACACTACTTGTGGTGATGGTGAACTAACGGCCCATGGTACACACACTTGCGGTGGTGATGGTGAACCTAACGCTCCCTGGCACTCAGAAACCCACGATGGTGAACTCAACAACCCCTAACACCCCTGGTACACACACTCCACGGGGGTGATGGTGAACCTAACATCCCTGGTACACACACTTCCACGGTGGTGATGGTGAACCTAACGTTCCTTGGTACACACACTCCCCACGGTGGTGATGGTGAACCCAACGCTCCCTGGTACACAAACCCCACGGTGGTGAACCTAACACTCCCCTGTACACACACTCCCACGGTGGCTGATGGTGAATCTAACACTCCCTGGTACACACACTCCCACGGTGGTGATGTTGAACCTAACACTCCTGGTACACAACCCCACGGTGGTGATGGTGAACCTAACGCTCCATTGAACACACACCACGGTGGTGATGGTGAACCTAATGCTCCTGGTACACACACTCCTACGGGGTTGTGGTGAACCTAACGCCCCTGGTACACATGCCACGGTGGTGATGGTGAACCTAACACTCCCTGGTACACACACTCCCCAGGTGATGGTGTACTAACGCCCGTGGTACACACACTCCCCACGGTGGTGACGGTGAACCTAACGCTCACTGGCTACACACACTCCCAAGGTGGTGATGGTGAACCTAACGCTCCCTGTACACACACCCACGGGTGGTGATGGTGAACCTAATGCTCCCCTGGCACACAGACACCACGATGAAAACCAACACCGTGGTACACACACCCCTACGGTGGTAATGGTGAACGTAACGCTCCATGGTGCACACACTCCCACGGTGGTGATGGTGACCCTAACCCTCACTGGAACACACACTCCCAAGGTGGTGATGGTGAACCTAACGCTCCGTGGTACACACACTCCCACGATGGTGATGGTGAACCTAACGCTCACTGGTACACACACTCACACGGCGGTGAACCTAACACACCCTGGTACACACACACTCCAATGGTGGTGATGGTGATCCTAACGCTCCCTGGTACACACACTCCCATGGTGGTGATGGTGAACCTATCGCTACCTGGTACACACACTCCTACGGTGGAGAGGGTGAACCTAACTCTATCTGGTACACACACTCCCAAGGTGGTGATGGTGAACCTATCGCTCCCTGGTACACACACTCCAACGGTGGTGATGGTGAACCTAACACTCCCTGGTACACACACTCCCACGGTGGTGACGGTGAACCTCATCATCCCTGGTACACACACTCCAACGGTGGTGCTGGTGAACCTAACGCTCCCTGGTGCACACACTCCCACGGTGGTAATGGTGAACCTAATGCTCCCTGGTGCACACACTCTCACAGTGGTGATAGTGAACCTAATGCTCCCTCTTACACAAACTCCCATGGTGTTGATGGTGAACATAATGCTCCCTGGTACACACACTCCCACAGTGGTGAACCTAACGCTCCCTGGTAAACACACTCCCACGGTGGTGATGGTGAACCTAACACTTCCTGGTACACACACTCCCACGGTGGTGATGGTGAACATAACGCTCCCTGGTACAAACACTCCCACGGTGGTGATGGTGAACCAAACGCTCCATGGTACACACACTCCCATCGTGGTGATGGTGAACCAAACGCTCCATGGTACACACACTCCCACGGTGGTGATGAAGAACCTAACGCTATCTGGTACACACACTCCCACGGTGATGGTGAACATAACGCTGGTACACACACTCCCACGGTGGTGATGGTGAACCAAACGCTCCATGGTACACACACTCCCACGGTGGTGATGGTGAAGCTAACCCTCCCTGGTACACGCACTCCCACGGTGGTGTTGGCGAAATTAACGCTTCCTGGTACACACCCACATGGTGGTGATGGTGAACCTAACGCTCCCTGGTACACACACTCCCACGGTGGTGATGGTGAACCTAATGCTCCCTGGTACCCACACGCCCATGGTTGTGACGGTGAACCTAACGCTTCCTGGTACACACACTCCACGGTGGTGATGGTGAACCTAACGCTCCCTCGTTCACAGACACCGATGATGGTGAACCTAGCGCTCCCTGGTACACACACTCCCAGTGTGGTGATGGTAAACCAAACGCTCCCAGGTACACACACTCCCACGGCGGTGAACCTAACGCTCCCTGGTACACACACTCCCATGTTGGTGTTGGTAAACCTAACGCTCCCTGGTACACACACTCCGACGTTGGTGATGGTGAACCCAATGCTCCCTGGTACACACACTCTGATGGTGGTGATGGTGAACCTAATGCTCCCTGGTACACACACTCCCACGGTGGTGAACTTATTGCTCCCTGGTACACACACAATCCCACAGTGGTGACCCTAATGCTCCCTGGTACACACACTCCCACGGTGGTGATGGTGAACCTAACCCTCCCTGGTACACACACTCCCAAGGTGGTGATGGTTAACCTAACGCTCCCTGGTAAACACACTCCTACGGTGGTAATTGTGAACCTAACGCTCCCTGGTGCACCCACTCCCACGGTGGTGATGGTGAACCTAACGCTCCCTGGTACACACACTCCCACGGTGGTGATGGTGAACCTAACGCTCCCTGTGATACACACTCCCACGGTGGTGATGGTGAACCTAACGCTCCCTGGTACACACACTCCCACGGTGGTGATGGTGAACCTAACGCTCCGTGGTACACACACTCCCACGATGGTGATGGTGAACCTAACGCTCACTGGTACACACACTCACACGGCGGTGAACCTAACACACCCTGGTACACACACACTCCCATGGTGGTGATGGTGATCCTAACGCTCCCTGGTACACACACTCCCATGGTGGTAATGGTGAACCTATCGCCACCTCGTACACACACTCCCACGGTGATGAGGGTGAACCTAATGCTATCTGGTACACACACCCCCAAGGTGGTGTTGGTGAACCTAACACTCCCTGGTACAGACACTCTCATGGTGGTGATGGTGAACCTAACGCTCCCTGGTACACACAATCCCACGGTGGTGATGGTGAACCTAACGCTCCCTGGTGCACACACTCTCACGGTGGTGATGGTGAACCTAATTCTCCCTCTTACACACACTCCCATGGTGTAGATGGTGAACATAATGCTCCCTGGTACACACACTCCCACGGTGGTGATGGTGAACCTAACCCTCACTGGTACACACACTCCCAAGGTGGTGATGGTGAACCTAACGCTCCCTGGTACACACACTCCCACGGTGGTGATGGTGAACCTAACGCTCCCTGGTACACACACTCCCACGGTGGTGATGGTGAACCTAACGCTCCCTAGTACACACACTCCCACGGTGGTGATGGTGAACCTAACGCTATCTGCTACACACACTCCCACGGTGGTGACGGTGAACCTAACGCTCCCTGGTAAAGACACTCCCACGGTGGTGATGGTGAACCTAACGCTCCCTGGTACACAGACACCCTCGATGGTGAACCTAACGCTTCCTGGTACACACACTCCCACGGTGGTGATGGTGAACCTAACGCTCCCTGGTACACACCTCCCCACACGTGGTGAAGGTGAACCTAACGCTCCCTGCTACACACACTCCCACCGTGGTGATGGTGAACCTAACGCTCCCTGGTACACACACTCCCACGGCGGTGAACCTAAAGCTCCCTGGTACACACAGTCACACAGTGGTGATGGTGAACCTAACGCTATCTGGTACACACACTCCCATGGTGGTGATGGTGAACCTAACGCTCCCTGGTATACACACACTCCCACGGTGGAGAACCTAACGCTCCCTGGTACACACACTCCCACGATGATGATGGTGAACCTAACCCTCCCTGGTACACACACTCCCAAGGTGGTGATGCTGAACCTAACGCTCCCTGGTACACACACTCCCACGGTGGTGATGGTGAACCTAACGCTCCCTGGTACACACACACTCCCACGGTGGTGCTGGTGAACCTAACGCTCCCTGGTACACCCGATGGTAAACCTAACCTCCATGTTGCACCTCCCAGTGGTGATGGTGAACCTAACACTCCCTGGTACACACACTCCCAGTGGTGATGGTGAACCTAACGCTCCCTGGTACACACACTCCCACGGTGGTGACAGTGACCCTAAGCCCCTGGTACACCCCTCCCTACGGTGGTGATGGTAAACTAACGCTCCCTGGTACACACTCCCAGGGTGGTGATGGTGAACCTACGCTCCCTGGTCCACACACACTCCCAAGGTGGTGATGGTGAACCTAACGCTCCTGGTCCACACTCCCACGGTGGTGGGTGAACCTAACGCTCCTGGTACACAGCACCCACGATGGTGAACCTAATGCTCCTGGTACACACTCACAGTGGTGATGGTGAACCCTAACGCACTCCTGGTACACATACTCCCACGTGGTGATGGTGAACCCTAACGCTCCCTGGTCACACACTCCCACGGTGGTGATGGTGATTATACTTCTTCTGTACAAACACTCCCACAGTAATGGTGAACCTAACGCTCCAGTAATCTCACACTCCCACGGTGCTGATGGTGAACCTAGCTCCCAGTACACACACACTCACACGGCAGTGAACCTAACGCTCTGGTACACACACTCCCACGGTGGTGAACCTAACGCTCCCTGGTACACACATACTCCACGGTGGTGATGGTGATCCTAACGCTCCCTGGTACAAGCACTCCCACGGTGCAGTGAACCTACTCTCGGCTCCTGGTACACACTCCCAAGAGGTGGTGGGGAACCTAACGCTCCTTGGTCCACACTCCCACGGTGGTGATGGTAAACATAACTCTTCCTGGTACACTCCACAGTAGTGATGGTGAACCCTAACGCTCCGTGGTTACACACTCCCACGGTGCTGATGGTAAACCTAACGTTCCTGGTACACACACTCACCACGGCCTAACGCTCCTGGTACACACTCACGGCAGTGAACCTAACGCTTCCTGGTCACACACACTCCCACGGTGGTGATGGTGAACCTCACTCCCTGGTACACACACTCCACAGTGGTGATGGTGAACCTAACGCTCTGGTACAACCTCTGATGGTGAAACCTAACGCTCCTATTGTACACTCCCACGGTGGTTATGGTAAACCTAACGCTCCTGGTACCTCCCAAGGTGGTGATGGTGTACCAAACGCTCCTAGTACACACACTCCCACAGTGGTGATGGTGAACCTAACGCTCCCTGGTACACACCTCCCACGGTGGTGACGGTGAACCTAACGCTCCCTGGTACACCTCCCCGGTGGTGACAGTGAACCTAACGCTCCTGGTACACACACCTCCCACAGGTGGTTGTGGTAAACCTAACGCTCCCTGGTACACACACTCCACAGTGGTGATGGTGAACCTAACACTCCTGGTACACACACTCCCAGTGGTTATGGTGACCTAACGCTCCTGGTACCACACTCCCACAGTGGTGAGCCTAACACTCCCTGGTACACACACTCCCACGGTGGTGATGGTGAACCTAACGCTTCCTGGTACACACCTCCCACAGTGATGGTGGATCCTAACGCTCCCTAACATAGAACACCCACGATGGTGAACCCTATGCTCCTGGTTCACTCCCACGGTGGTGATGGTGAACCTAACCTCCCCTGGTACTGGCTCCCACGGTGGTGATGGTGAACCCTAACCTCCCTGGTACACACACTCCCACGGTGGTGATGGTGAACCTAACGCTCCCTGGTACACACACCCTCCCACAGTGGTGATGGTGAACAACGCTCCATGGTACACACACTCCCGGTGGTGGTGAACCTAACGCTCCCTGGTACACACTCCCACAGTGGTGACAGTGAACCTAACGCCCCTGGTACACTTACTCCACGTGGTGACGGTGAACCTAACGCTCCCTGGTACACACACTCCCACGGTGGTTGTGGTAAACCTAACGCTCTGGTACCACACACTCCCACGGTGGTGATGGTGAACCTAACCTCCCTGGTACACACACTCCCACGGTGGTTGTGGTGAACCTAACGCTCCCTGTTAACACACTCCCACAGTGACGAGGTGAACCTAACGCTCCTGGTACACATACTCCCACGGTGGTGATGGTGAACTAACTCCTGGTACACACTCCCACGGTGGTGATGGTGAACCTAATGCTCCCTGCTTAGCACCCCACGATGGTAAACCTAACACTCCGTGGTACACACACTCCCACGGTGGTGATGGTGACCTAACACTCCCTGGTACACACACCCCACGTTGGTGATGGTGAACCTAACTCCCTGGTACACACACTCCCACAGTGGTGACGGCCCTAAAGCCCCGTGCACCCACTCACGTGATGGTAAACCCTAACGCTCCTGGTACACACCTCCCAAGGGTGGTGATGGTGAACCTAACGCTCCCCTGATCACCTCCCAAGGTGGTGATGGTGAACCTCTTGCTCCCTGGTCCACACACACTCCCACGGTGGAGCAGTGAACCTAACGCTCCCTGGTACACAGGCACACGATGGTGAACCTAATGCTCCTGGTACAATCACTCCCACGGTGGTGATGGTGAACCTTTCCTGGTACACATACTCCTGGTGGTGATGGTGAACCTAACGCTCTGTTACACACACTCTCACAGTGGTGAAGGTGAACCTAACGCTCCTGGTACACACACTCCAGGTAGTGATGGTGAACTAACACTCCCTGGTACACACTCCCACGGTTGTGATGAATAATCTAACTCCGTGCACACTCACAGTGGTGATAGTGAACCTATCGCTCTGTTACTCACACGGCGTTGAACCTAACGCTCCTGGTACACACACACTCTTATGGTGGTGACGGTGAACCCTAACACTCCCTGGTACACACACTCCACAGTGGTGATGGTGAACCTAATGCTCCCTGGTAAACAGACACCCAAGATGGTGAACCCTAACACTCCGTGGTATACACACTCCCACAGTGGTGATGGTAATCCTAACACCCTGGAACCACCTCCCACGGTGGTGATGGTGAACCCTAACTCTCCTTGTGCACACACTCCCACGGTGGTGACGGTGACTTAAAAGCTCCTGGTACACACCTCTCACACGTGGTGATGGTAACCTAACGCTCCCTGGTACACACACTCCCAAGGTGGTGATGGTGAACCCTAACTCCTTGGTCCACCTCCCCACGGTGGTGATGGTAAACATAACTCTTCCTGGTACACACACTCCCACGGTAGTGATGGTGAACCTAACGCTCCGTGGTTCACACACTCCCCTGACGTGCTGATGGTGAACCTAACATTCCTGGTACACACACACTCACGGCGGTGAACCCTCGCTCCCTGGTACACACACTCTGCACGGCGGTGAACCTAACTCCCTGGTGCCACACACCTCCCACAGTGGTGATGGTGAACCTAACACTCCCTGGTACACACACCTCCCACGGTGGTGATGAGACCTAACGCTCCCTCGGCACGCACTCCCACAGGTGACAGTGAACTACGCTCCTGGTTCACACTCCCACGGTGGTGATGGTAAACCTAACGTCCTGGTGCACACTCCCAAGGTGGTGATGAACCTAACGCTCCCTGGTACACACACTCACAGTGGTGATGGTGAACCTAACGCTCCTGGTACACACCTCCCACACGGTGGTGACGGTGAACCTAACCCCTGGTACACACTCCACGGTGGTGGGAGAACCTAACTCCTGGTACACACTCCACGGTGGTTATGGTAAACCTAACTCCTGGTACACACACTCACGGTGGTGAACCCTATCACTCCCTGGTACACATCCACGGTTTGGTGAACCTAACGCTCCCTGGTACACACCTCCCACGGTGGTGAACCTACCTCCCTGGTACACACACTCCTGGTGACAGATGGTGAACCCTAACACTCCCTGGTTACACACTCCCCACAGTGGTGATTGAACCTAACGCTTCCTGGTACACACTCACACTGGTGTGGTGAACCTAACGCTCCTGGCACACAGACACACCCACGGTGGTGAACCTAACCTCCTGGTACACACACTCCCACGGTGGTGATGGTGAACTAACACTCCCTGGTACACAAATTCCCACGGTGGTGATGGTGAACCTAACGCCTGGTACACACACTCCCACGGTGGTGATGGTGAACCTAACGCTCCTGGTACACACACTCCCATGGTGGTGATGGTGAACTTAACGCTCCATGGTACACACACTCCACCGGTGGTGATGGTGAACCTAACGCTCCCTGGCACTCAAGAAACCCACGATGGTGAACCTAACCTCCTGGTACACACACTCCCACGGGGGTGATGGTGAACCTAACACTCCCTGGTACACACTTCACAGTGGTGATGGTGAACCCTAACGCTCCCACACACTCCCGGTGGTGATGGTGAACCTAACGCTCCCTGGTACACCTCCCACAGTGGTGAACCTAACACTCCCTGGTGCCACACTCACGGTGGCTGATGGTGAATCTAACACTCCCTGGTACACCTCCCACGGTGGTGATGGTGAACCTAACACTCCCATTTTCTAAGCTCCCACGGTGGTGATGGTGAACCTAACGCTCAGTGAACACACACTCCCACGGTGGTGATGGTGAACCTAATGCTCCCTGGTACACACACACTCCTACAGGGTTATGGTGAACCTAACGCTCCTGGTACACACACTGCCAGTGGTGATGGTGAACCTAACACTCCTGGTACACACACTCCCACGGTGGTGATGGTGGACCTAACGCTCCGTGGTACACACACTCCCACAGTGGTGAGTGAACCTAACGCTCACTGTTTTCCAAAGTGGTGATGGTGAACCTAACGCTCCCTGGTACACTCCCACGGTGGTGATGGTGAACCAATGCTCCCTGGCACAGACACCTGGTAAATGTGCCTCCGTGGTACACCTCCCACAGTGGTGATGGTGAACCTACCTCTGGTCCCCACACACTCCCACGGTGGTGATGGTGAACCTAACGCTCCCTGGTTTGCCTCCCACAGTGGTGACAGTGACCCCTGCCCCTGGTACACACACTCTCCCACAGTGGTGATGGTAAACCTAACGCTCCCCATGCCTCCCCAGGGTGGTGGTGAACCTAACGCTCCTGATTACACACTCCCACGGTGGTGGTGAACCAGCTCCCTGGTACAGCACTCCCACGGTAGTGATGGTGAACCTAACGCTCCGTGGTACACACTCCCACGGTGCTGATGGTGAACCTAACGCTCCCAGGTACACACACACTCCTGCAGCAGTGAACCTAACGCTCCCTGGTACACACACACTCACACAGTGAACCTAACGCTCCCTGGTACACACTACTCCCACGTGGTGATGGTGATCCACGCTCCTGGTACAAGCACTCCCACGGTGGTGATGGTGAACCTAACGCTCCTGGTACACACTCCCAAGGTGGTGAGAACCTACACTCCTTGATTCACTCCCCGGTGGTGATGGTAAACATAACTCTTCCTGGTACACACTCCCACGGTGGTGATGGTGACCCTAACGCTCCGTGGTTCTCCCCAGTGACTGATGGTAAACCTAACGTTCCTGGTACACACACTCACCGGTGTTGAACCTAACGCTTCCTGGTACACACACTCCACGTTGGTGATGGTGAAACTAACATGGTACACACTCACAGTGGGTGATGGTGAACTTGCTCCCTAAGTACCGCTTGCTCACAGTGGTGACAGTGAACCTAACGCTCCCTGGTACACACACTCCCACAGGTGGTGTGGTGAACCTAACACTCCTTGTTACACACTTAAGGTGGTGATGGTGAGCCAAGCGCTCCCTAGTACACACCTCCCACGGTGGTGATGGTGAACCCTAACGCTCCTGGTACACACCTCCCACAGTGGTGACGGTGAACCCTAACGCTCCCTGGTACACACTCCCACGGTGGTGATAGTGAACCTAACGCTCCTGGTACACACACTCCCACGGTGGTGTAGTGAACCCTAACGCTCCTAATTCCTCCCACGGTGGTGATGGTGAACCTAACACTCCCTGTATTGCAGATCGTTGTGGGCCTAACGCTCCTGGTACCTCCTGATGGTGTGAACCTAACACTCCTGGTACACACACTCCCACGGTGGTGATGGTGAACCCTCACTCCTGGTACCTCCCACAGGTGGTGATGGTGAACCTAACGCTTCCTGGTACACACACTCCCACAGTGGTGATGGTGAACCTAACGCTCCCTGGCTTAGCACACAGTGGTGAACCCTGCCTCCTGGTACCTCCCACAGTGGTGATGGTGAACCTAACACTCCTGGTACACAGCTCCCATTGAACCTAAACCTCCCTGGTACACACTCCCACGGTGGTGATGGTGAACCTAACGCTCCCTGGTACACCTCCCACAGTGGTGATGGTAAACAACGCTCATATTGTACACTCCCACAGTGGTGATGGTGACCCTAACGCTCCTGGTGCCTCCCAGTGGCGTGAACCTAACGCCCCTGGTACACACACTCCACGGTGGTGACGGTGAACCTAACGCTCCCTGGTACACCACACTCCCACGGTGGTTGTGGTAAACCTCAACTCTCCGGTTACACACACTCCCATGGTGGTGATGGTGAACCCTAACACTCCCTGGTGACCTCCACAGTGGTTGTGGTGAACCTACTGCTCCCTGGTACACACACTCCCACGGTGGTGAACCTGCTCTGGTACACACACTCCCACGGTGGTGATGGTGGTGCCTCCTGGTACACACACTCCCACGGTGGTGATGGTGAACCTAACGCTCCCTGGTACACACACTCCCCAGTGGTGATGGTGAACCCTGCTCCCTGGTACACAGACACTCCCACGATGGTGAACCTAACACTCCCTGGTGTACACACTCCCACGGGGTGATGGTGAACCAACTCCTGGTACACACACTTCCACGGTGGTGATGAACCTAACGCTCCCTGGTACACTCCCACGGTGGTGATGGTGAACCTAACGCTCCCTGGTACACACACACACTCACGGTGGTGAACCTAACCTCCCTGGTACCACACTCCCACGGTGGTGATGGTGAATCCTAACACTCCTGGTACACTCCCATTGGTGATGTTAGCCACTGTCCTTAGTACACCACCTCCCCTGGTGATGGTGAACCTCACTTCCTGGTACCACACACTCCCACGGTGGTGATGGTGAACCTAACGCTCCTGGTACACACACTCCCCACGGTTGTGATGTGTGAGCCTAACGCTCCTGGTACCTCCCAAGGTGGTGGGTGAACCTAAGCTCCCTGGTACACAGACACCCGCGATGGTGAACCTAATGCTCCCTGGTACACACACTCCCACGGTGGTGATGGTAGCCTAACGCTCCCTGATGCACACTCACTCCCACGAGTGGTGAAGATGACCTAACTCCGTGGTACACACCTCCCACAGTGGTGATGGTGAAACTAACGCTCCTGGTACACCTCCTCGGTGGTGAGTGAAGCCACGCTCCTCGTCACACACACTCCCATGATGAGGTAACCCTAACGCTCCTGGTACACACAACCGATGGTGAACCTAACGCTCCTGGTACACTCCAGTGGTGATGGTGAACCTAACGCTCCCTGGTACACACTCCCACGGCAGTGAACCTAACGCTCCTTTGGTCCCGATGGTGTGAATGTGACCTAATCTCCCTGGTACACACTCCCAGAGTGGTGATGGTGACTACGCTGCCTGGTACACCATCCCACAGTGGTGATGGTGAACCTAACACTCCCTGGTACACACACTCCCACAGTGGTGATGAACCTAATGCTCCTGGTACACACACTCCACAGTGGTGATGGTGAACCTAACGCTCCTGGTACACACACTGCCACAGTGGTGTTTGTGAACCCTAACACTCCTGGTACACACACTCCCACGGTGGTGATGGTGTCTAACGCTCCTAGTACACACACTCCCACGGTGAAGTTGAACCTAACGCGCTCCCTGGTACCACTCTCACTCCAGGTGGTGATGGTGAACCTAGCGCTCCCTGGTACACACACTCCCACAGTGGTGATGGTGAACCTAATGCTCCCTGGCACACAGACTCCCAGGATGGTAAACCCTAATGCTCCGTGGTACACACACTCCCACGGTGGTGATGGTGAACCTAACGCTCCCTGGCACACACACTCCCTGTGGTGATGGTAGTTCTTGCTCCTGGTACACACTCCCACAGTGGTGACATTCCCTGGTACCTCCCACGGTGGTGAAACCAAACCCTGCTCCCTGGTACACCTCCCAAGGTGGTGATGGTGAACCTAACGCTCCTGGTCACCTCCCAGTGAGTGAGGCTATAACTCTTCCTGGTACAACACTCCCCACGGTGGTGATGGTGAACCCTAACGCTCCGTGGTACACACTCCCACGGTGGTGATGGTGACCTAACGCTCCCAGGTACACCTCCCACCGTTGATGAACCCTAACATCCTGGTACACACACTCACGGTGGTGGACAACCTAACGCTCCCTGGTACACACATACTCCCACAGTGGTGATGGTGAACCTAACGCTCCTGGTACACACGGTGGTGATGGTGAACCTGCTCCTGGTACACACACTCCCACAGTGGTGATGGTGAACCTAACTCCCTGGTGCACACACTCCCAGGTGGTGATGTGTACCTAATGCTCCTCAGTACACCCTCCCCTGGTGTTGATTGTGAACATAACACTCCTGATACACACCTCCCCACGGTGGTGAACCTAATGCTCCATGGTACACACACTCCCACTGTGGTGGTGAACCTAACGCTCCCTGGTACACACACTCGCTCTGTGGTGATGGTAACCCTAACGCTCCTATTTTACACTCACGGTGGTGATGGTGAACATAATGCTCCCTGGCACTCAGACTACACGGTGGTGAACCTAACGCTCCCTGGTACACACACTCACTGGGGTGGTGAACCCTAACGCTCCCTGGTACACACACTTCCCACGGTGGTGATGGTGAACCTAACGCTCCCTGGTACACACCTCCCAGTGGTGGTGAACCTATTGCTCCTGGTACACACACTCCCACGGTGTGGTGATGGTGAACCTAACACTCCTGGTACACACTCCACAGTGGTGGTGAACCCTATGATTCTTAGTACACTCCCACGGTGGTGATGGTGAACCTAACGCTCCCTGGTACACACACTCCCCGGTGGTGATGGTGAACCTAACATTCCCTGAGTATACACACTCCCACGGTGGTGACGGTGAACCTAACGCTCCGTGAACACACACTCCCCTGGTGACTGGGTGAACCTAACAGTTTCACTCAATGGTGGTGAACCTAATGCTCCCTGTTGTTTACTCAGTGATGGTGAACGTGTCTCCTCTTACACTCCCATGGTGTTGATTGTGAACATAACACCTGATAACTCCCCACGGTGGTGAACCTGTGCTCCTGGTACACACACTCACGGTGGTGATGGTGAACCCTAACCCTCCCTGGTACACACTTCCCAAGGTGGTGATGTGAACCCTAACGCTCCTGGTGCCTCCCACAGTGGTGATGGTGAACCTAACGCTCCGTTGTTCACACGCTCCATGGTGGTGATGGTGAACCTAACGCTCTCCTGGTACACACACTTCCCACTGGTGATGGTGAACTAAGCTCCTGGTGCACACTCTCACAGTGGTGATGGTGAACCTAATGTCCCTCCACACACACTCCCATGGTGTTGATGGTGAACATAATGCTCCTGGTATACCTCCCACAGGTGGTGAACCCTAATCTTCCTGGTACACACACTCCCCGGTGGTGAACCTAACGCTCTGTTTCTATGGTGGTGATGGTGAACCTAACCCTCCTGGTACACACACTACCAGGTGGTGATGTTGAACCTCAACTCCCCCTGGTACCTCCCACGGTGGTGATGGTGAACCTAACGCTCCTAGCCCACGGTGGTGATGGTGAACCTACTCCTGGTGCAGAACACCCACGATGGTGGTGGTGCGCACACACCTCCCACGGTGGTGAACCTAATGCCCCTAGTTATACACCTCCCACGGTGGTGATGGGAGACCTAACGCTCCCTGGTACACCTCCTACGGTGGTGATGGTGAAGCTAACCCTCCTGGTACACACACTACCAAGGAGGTGATGATGAACCTAACGCTCCCTGGTACACTCACGGTGGTGATGGTGAACCTAACGCTCCTGGTACACACACTCCACGGTGGTGATGGTGAACCTACTCCCTGGTACACACACTCTCAAGGTGGTGATGGTGAACCTAATGCTCCCTGGTACACACACTCCCACGGTGGTGATGGTGAAAACCGCTCCTGGTACACACTCCCCTGCAGTGAACCTAACGCTCCCTGGCACACACACACTCTCACGATGGTGATGGTGACCCCTGCTGGTACACACACTCCCCAGTGGTGATGGTGAACCTAACGCTCCCTTGTTTACCTCCCACAGTGGTGATGGTAAACCTAATGCTCCTGTTACACACTCCCAGTGGTGGTGGTGATAACGCTCCTGGTACAGTGGTGATGGTGAAACTAACATTGCCTGGTACACACACTCCCACAGTGATGATGGTGTACCTAACGCTCCGTGGTACACACACTCCCATGGTGGTGATGGTGAACCTAACGCTCCCTGGTACACACTCACACAGTGGTGATGGTGAACCTAACGCTCCCTGGTAGTACACACTCCCAGGGTGGTTATGGTGAACCTAACGCTCCCTGGTGCACACACTCTCAGGGTGGTGATGGTGACCTAATGCTCCCTCTTACACACACTCCCCACGGTGGTGAACCCTAATGCTCCTGGTACACACACACTCCCATGGTGGTGAACCCTAATGCTCCTGGTACACACACTCCCACAGTGGTGATGGTGAAACTAACACGCTCCCTGGTACACACACTCCCACGATGGTGATGGTGACCTAACGCTCCCTGGTACACACTCCACGGTGGTGATGGTGAACCTAACGCTCACTGGTACACACCTCACACGGCGGTGAACCTAACGCTCCCAGGTACACACACACCTCCCACGGTGGTGATAAGTGATCCTAACGCTCCCTGGTACACACACTCCCATGGTGGTGATGGTGAACCTAACGCTCCCTAGTACACCTCCCACGGTGGTGATGGTGAACCTAACGCTCCCTGGTACACACACTCCACAGTGGTGATGGTGACCTAATGCTCCCTAGACCACACTCCCACTGTGGTGATGGTGAACCCTAACGCTCCCTGGTACACACACTCCCACGGTGGTGATGGTGAAGAACGCTGCTCCCTGGTACACACACTCCCCCGGGTGACGGTGAACCTAACACTGCCTGGTACACACACTCCCACGGTTAGGATGGTAAACCCAACGCTCCTGGTACACACACACCCAAGGTGGTGATCGTGAACCTAACGCTTCCTGGTACACACACTCCTATGGTGGTGATGGTGAACATAACGCTTCCTGTTACACACACTCCCACAGTAGTGATGGTGAACCCAACGCTCCGTGGTACACACACTTCCCCGGTGGTGATGGTGAACCTAACGCTCGAGGGTACACACACTCACACGGCAGTGAACCTAACGCTCCCTGGTAGACAAACTCACACGGCGGTGAGCCTAACGCTCCCTGGTACACACACTGCCACGGTGGTGATGGTGAACCTAACGCTCCCTGGTACACTCACTCCCACGGTGGTGAAGATGACCCTAACGCTCCGTGTGGTACACACCTCTGACACTCCAAGGTACACCTCTGACACTCCCAGGTACAACTCTGACACTCCCAGGTGCCTCCCTGACACTCCAGGTACACCTCAGACACTCCCAAGTACACCCAGACACTCCAGGTACCCAGACACTCTCAGGTACACTTCTCCACACTCGCAGGGACACCTCCGACACTCCCAGGTACACCTATGTGGCCTCCCAGGTACACCTCTACACTCCCAGGTACACCTCTGACACTCCCACGTACGTCTGACACTCCCAGGTACACCTCTGACACTCCCGTGCTCCACTGACCTCCAGGGTACACCTCTGACACTCCCAGGTACACCTCTGACACTCCCAGGTACACCTCTGACACTCCCAGGTATACCTCTGACACTCCCAGGCACACCTCTGGCACTGCTAGGTACCCACTGACATTCCCTGGTACACCTCTGACACTCCCAGGTACACGTCCGACACTCCCAGACACCACTGACACTCCCAGGGACAGCTCTGACACTCCCAGGTACACCCTCTGACACTCCCAGGCACTCCACTGACACCTGGACACCCCTGACACTCCCAGGTACACCTCTGACACTCCCAGGTACACCCCAGACACTCCCAGGAACATTTCACACCCTAGTACACCTATGACTCTTCTAGGTACTCCTCTGTCACTCCCTGATACACCTCTAACACTCCCAGGTACACCGCTGACACTCCCAGGTACAATGCTGGCACTGCCAGTACACCTCAGACACTGCCAGGTACACCTCAGAGCACTGCCAGGTACACCTCAGACACTCCAAGGTGCACCTCTGACACTCCAAGTGCACCTCTGACACTCCCAGGCACAACTCTGACACTCCTAGGTACACATCTGATACTCCCAGGTACTCCACTGACACTCCCAGGTACACCTCTGACACTCCCAGGTATACCAGACACTCCCAAGTACACCCCAGACACCCCAGGCACCCCAGACACCTCAGGTACACTTCTCACACTCCAAGGTACACCGCTGACACCCCAGGTACACCCTGACACCCTGGTGCACACCTCTGACACTCCCAAGTACACCTCCGAAACCCCAGGTACACCCGACACCCCAGGTACACCTCACACCCCAGGTACACCTCCGACACCCAGGTACACCCTGACACCCCAGGTACACCTCTGACACCCCAGTACACCTCTGACACTCCCAGGTACACGTCTGACCTCCCAGGTACACGTCTGACACCCCAGGTACACCTCTGACACCCCAGGTACCCACTGACACTCCAGGGTACACTGCTGACACTCCCAGGTACACCTCTGACACTCCCAGGTACACCTCTGACACTCCCAGGTATACCTCTGACACTCCCAGGTACACCTCTGACACTGCTAGGTACTCCACTGACATTCCCTGGTACTCCACTGACATTACCTGGTACACCTCTGACACTCCCAGGTACAACGCTGACACTGCCAGGTACACCTCCGACACTCCCAAGAACACCTCCGACACTCCCAGGTACATTTCTCATACTCCCAGGTACACCTCCGACACTCCCAGGTACACCTCTGGACACTCCCTGCACACCTGACACTCCAAGGTACACCTCTGACACCTCCCAGGTACAACTCTGGCACTCCCAGGTACACCTCTGACCTCCCAGTTACTCCACCGACATTCCCTGGTACACCTCTGACACTCCTGGTATACCTCTGACACTCCCAGGTACACTCTCTGACACTCCCAGGTACACCTCCGATACTCCCAGGTACACCCTCTGACACCAGGTCCGCCTCCGACACTGCAGGTACAGCCACACTCCCAGGTAAACCTCCGATACTGCTAGGTACACCTCTGGACACTCCCAGGTACACGTCTGACACTCCCAGGTACACCTCAGACACCCCAGGAACACCTCAGACACTCACAGGTACACCTCTGACACCCCAGGTACACCTCAGACACCCTAGGTACACCTCTCACACTCTCAGGTACACCTCTCACACTCCCAGGTTCTCCTGTGACATTCCCTGGACTTCTCTGGCACTCCCAGGTACACCTCAGACACCCAGGCACCTCAGACACTCCCAGGTACACCTGACATTCCCAGGCACACCTCTGACCTCCCAGGTACACCATGACACTGCCAGGTTCACCTCTGACCTCCATGTGCACCTCCGACACTCCCGGTACACCTCTGACACTCCCAGTGCTCACTGACACTCTGGTATACTGACACTCCCACCTCCCCAACCTCCCAGGTACACCTCTGACTCTGGTGCCTCAGACACTCCCAATTTCAGACACTCTCAGGTACACCTTATCACACTCATGGTACACCTCCGACACTCCCAGGTACACCTATCACACTCCCAGGTACACCACTGACACTCCTGGTACACCCTATGACCTCCCAGGTACTCACTGACACTCAGGGTACCTCTCTGCTCCGGGTACACCTCTGACCTCCGGTACCTCTGGCCTCCCAGGTATGCCTCTGACTCCCAGGTACACCTCTGACACTGCTAGGTACTCACTGACATTCCTGGTACCTCTGACACTCCCAGGTACACCTCCGACACTCCCAGATACACCTCTGACACTCCCAGGTACAGCTCTGACCTCCCAGGCACCTCTGACACTCCCAGGTACTCCACTGACACTCTGTGGTACACCCCTGACACTCCCAGGTACACCTCCCAACACTCCCAGGTACACCCAAGACACTCCCAGGTACATTTCTCACACCTCCTAGGTACACCTGTGACACTTCTAGGTACTCCTCTGTCACTCCCTGATACCTCTCTAACTCCAGGTACACCACAGACCTCCCAGGTACAACGCTGGCTTCAACAGGTACACCTCAGACACTGCCAGGTACACCTCAGACACTGCCAGGTACACCTCAGACACTCCAAGGTGCACCTCTGGCACTCCCAAGTGCCACCTCCTGACACTCCCAGGCACAACTCTGACAATCCCAGGTACACCTCTGACACTCCCAGGTGCTCACTGACCCTCACTGGTGAACCCCTGACACTCCCAGGTACACCTCTGACACTCCCAGGTACACCCCAGGCTACAGGTACACTTCTCTCCACCTCCAAGGTACACCACCCCAACCTCCCAGGTACCTCCCCAACCTCCCAGTACACCTCTGACACTCCCAGGTACACCTCCGACTCCCAGGTACACCTCTGACACTCCAGGTACCTCCGACACTCCCAGGTACACCTCCGGCTCTCCCAGGTACCTCTGACACTCCCAGGTACACCTCTGACCTCCCAGGTACACCTCTGACACTCCCAGGTATACCTCAGACACTCCCAAGTGCACACCTGACACTCCAGGTACACCTCAGACACTCTCAGGTGCTTCTCACACTCGCAGGTACACCTCCGACACTCCCAGGTACACCTCTGACCTCCCAGGTACACCTCCTGACCTCCCAGGTACCTCTGACTCCCAGGCACTCACTGACACTCCCAGGTACACATCTGACACTCCTGGTACACTTCAGACCTCCCAGGTACACCCCAGACACTCCCAGGTACACCTCAGACACTCCCAGGTACACTTCACACGCTCCCAGGTACCTCCGACACTCCCAGGTACACCTCTGACCTCCCAGGTACACCTCTGACCTCCCAGGTACACCTCTGACACTCCCGGGTACACCTCTGACACTCCCAGGTACACCTCTAACACTCCCAGGTACACCTTTGACACTCCCAGTGACTCGACTCACATTCCTTTGAGCTCTGACACTCCCAGGTACACCCTGACACTGCCAGGTACACCTCTGACACCCTGAGTACACCTCCCACACTCCCAGGTACATCTTTGACACTCCCAGGTACACCTCTGACACTCAAGGTACACCTCTGACACTCCCAGGTACACCTCTGACCTCCCAAGTACTCCACTGACATTCCTGGTACCTCTGACACCTCCCAGGTACCGTCCGACACTCCAGATACTCTGACACTCCAGGTACATCTCCACCTCCCAGGTACACCTTTAACTCTGCCAGGTACTCACTGACACTCCCTGGTACATCCCTGACACTCCCAGGTACACCTCTGACACTCCCAGGTACACCCCACTCCCAGGTACACTTCTCACACTCCTAGGTACACCTCTGACACTCCTAGGTACTCCTCTGTCACTCCTGATACACCTCTAACACTCCCAGGTACACCCCAGACACTCTCAGGTACACTTCTCA
The DNA here is from genome assembly GCF_018991925.1 of Homarus americanus. Classification (NCBI taxonomy): domain Eukaryota; kingdom Metazoa; phylum Arthropoda; class Malacostraca; order Decapoda; family Nephropidae; genus Homarus; species Homarus americanus. The sequence continues at coordinate 9,858 of NW_024722052.1, read as the reverse complement.
CACTCGCAGGTACACCTCCGACACTCCCAAGTACACCTATGACACTCCAGGTACACCTCAGGCACTCCCTGGTACACCTTGACCTCCCAGGTACTCCACTGACCTCCAGGGTACACCTCTGACACTCCAGGGTACACCTCTGACACTCCCAGGTATACCTCTGACACTCCCAGGTACACCTCTGACACTGCTAGGTACTCACTGACATTCCTGGTACCTCTGACCTCCCAGGTACACGTCCGACACGTCCCAGGATACACCTCTGACACTCCCAGGTACAGCTCTGACCTCCCAAGTGCACCTCTGACCTCAGGTCTCCTGACACTCAGTGGTGCCCTGACACTCCCAGGTACACCTCTGACACTCCCAGGTACACCCAGACACCCAGGTACATTCTCACTCCTGGGTACCTATGACACTGGGTACTCACCTGTCACTCCCTGATACCTCCCAACACTTGGTACACCGCAGACACTCCCAGGTACAACGCTGGCACTGACAGGTACACCTCAGACACTGCCAGGTACACCTCAGACACTCCACAGGTACACCTCAAACCTCCAAGGTGCACCTCCGGCACTCCCAGGTGCACCTCTGACACTCCCAGGTACACCCCTCTGACACTCCCAGGTACACCTCTGGCCTCCCGGTACTCCACTGACACTCCAGGGTACACCTCTGACACTCCCAGGGTGCCTCCTGACCTCCCAGGTACACCTCTGACACTCCCAGGTATACCTCGGCCTCCCAGGTACACCTCTGACACTGCTAGGTACTCCACTGACATTCCCTGGTACACCTCTGACCTCCCAGGTACACGTCCGACACTCCCAAATACACCTCTGACACTCCCAGGTACAGCCTCTGACCTCCCAGGTACACCTCTGACACTCCCAGGTACTCCACTGACACTCCGTGGTACACCCTGACACTCCCAGGCACCTCGACACTCCCAGGTACACCCCCAGACACTCCCGGTACATTTCTCCACTCCTAGGTACACCTATGACACTTCTGGGTACTCCTCTGTCACTCCTGATACACCTCTAACCTCCCAGGTACACCGCCAGACACTCCAGGTACAACGCTGGCACTGCCAGGTACACCTCAGACACTGCCAGGTACACCTCAGACGCTGCCAGGTACCTCCAGACACTCAAGGTGCACCTCCTGGCACTCCCAATGCCCACACCTCCTGACCTCCCCCAGGTACAACTCTGACACTCCCAGGCCTCTGACCTCCCAGGTACTCCACTGACCCTCACTGGTAAACCCTGACATAGAGAACACCTCTGACACTCCAGGTACCCCAGACACTCCCAGGTTCACTTCTCACTCAGGTACACCGCTGACACTCTGGTACACCTCGACACTCCCAAGTACCTCTGACACTCCCAGGTACAGCTCCGACACTCCCAGGTACACCTCCGCCACTCCCAGGTACACCTCTGACACTCCCAGGCACCTCTGACACTCCCAGGTACACCTCTGACCTCCCAGAGTATGCCTCTAGACACTCCCAAGTACACCCCAGACACTCCCAGGTACACCCCAGACACTCTCAGGTACCTTCTCACACTCCCAGGTACACCTCGACACTCCCAGGTACACCTCCGACACTCCCAGGTTACACCTCCGACACTCCCAGGTACACCTCTGACACTCCCAGGTACACCTCTGCCTCCCAGGTACACCTCTGACACTCCCAGGTATACCTCAGACACTCCCCAAGTACACCCCAGACACTCCCAGGTACACCCCCAGACACTCTCAGGTACACTTCTGACACTCCCAGGTACACCTCCGCCTCCCAGGTACACCTCCTGACACTCCCGGTACCTCTGACACTCCCAGGTACACCTCCCAACACTCCCAGGCACTCCACTGACACTCCCAGGTACACCTCTGACACTCCCTGGTACACCTCAGACACTCCCAAGTACACCCCAGACACTCCCAGGTACACCCCAGACACTCTCAGGTACACTTCTCACGCTCCCAGGTACACCTCCGACACTCCCAGGTACACCTCTGACACTCCCAGGTACCTGACACTCCCAGGTTACACCTCTGACACTCCCGGGTACACCTCTGACACTCCCAGGTACACCTCCTAACACTCCCAGGGACACCTTTGAGCACTCCAGGTACTCGACTGACATTCCCTGGTACAGCTCTGACACTCCCAGGTACACCCCAACACTGCCAGGTACACCTCTGACACGCCAGAGTACACCTCCGACACTCCCAGGTACATCTTTGACACTCCCAGGTACACCTCTGACTCCAAGGTACACCTCTGACACTCCCAGGTACACCTCTGACACTCCCAGTGCTCACTGACATTCCCTGGTACACCTCTGACACTCCCAGGTACACGTCCGACACTCCCAGATACACCTTCTGACCTCCCAGGTACATCTCTGACCTCCCAGGTACCTTTACTCTGCCAGGTACTCCACTGACACTCCCTGACATTTCCTGACCTCCCAGGTACACCTCTGACACTCCCAGGTACACCCACACTCCCAGGTACCCTTCTCCACTCTGGGACACCTCTGACACCTCCTAGGTACTCTCTGTCACTCCTGATGCACCTCTAACACTCCCAGGTACTCTGAACACTCTCAGGTACACTTCTGACACTGCAAGGTACCTCCGACACTCCGTGCGCCTATGACCTCCCAGGTGCACCTCTGAGCCTCCCAGGTACCTCCGGACCTCCCAGGTACACGTCTGACACTCCCAGGTACACCTCGACACTCCCAGGTACTCCACTGACCTCCATGGTACCTCTGACCTCCCAGGTACACCTCTGACACTCCCAGGTACACCTCTGACACTCCCGGTATACCTCTGACACTCCCAGGTTCACCATCACCACCTTGGGGTGTGTGTGTCCAAGGGAGGTTGGGTTCACCATCACCACCGTGGGAGTGTGTGTGCAAGGAGCCGATGGAATCACCACCATGGGGTGTGTGTGTACCAGGGGAGCGTGGGTCACCACCGTGGGAGTGTGTGTGTACCAGGGACCATGGGTTCACCACCGTGGGAGTGTGTGTGTACCAGGGAGGTTAGGTTCACCATCACCACCCGTGGGGTGTGTGTACCAGGGGCGTGGGTTCACCACCGTGGGGTGTGTGTGAACAGGGCAGTGGGATCACCACCGTGGGGTGTGTGTGTGCCAGGAGCATTATGATCACCATCAACACCATGGGAATGTGTGTAAAAGAGAGCATTCGTTCACCATCACCACCGTGAGTGTGTGTTACGGAGGGTTGGGTACACCATCACCACCGTGGGGAGTGTGGGTTCGAAAGTGTTGGGTTCCACATCGTGGTGTCTGTGTGCCATGAGCGTTAGGTTACCATGCCACCGTGGGGTGTGTGTACCAAGGGCGTTGATTCACCGTCACCTGCGATGGCGTGTGTGTACCATGGGCGTTGGGTTCACCATCACCACCGTGGGGAGTGTGTGCCAGGAGCATTGACACCATCACCACCTTGGGGTGTGTTTACCGGGGGCGTTGGTTACCATCACCACCGTGGGTGTGTGTGCGAGGCGTTGGATTCACCGTCACCACCGTGGGAGGCGTGCCAGGGGGCGTTGGGTACCATCACCACCGTGGGGTGTGTGTACCGGGAGTGTTGAGTTCCTCATCACCACCGTGAGGTGTGTGTGCCGAGACCGTTGGGTTCTGCCGTGTGGTGTGACCGATGAGCGTTGGGGTTCACTGCCGCGGGGAGTGTGGCCATGCCGAAGCGTTAGGTTCACCATCACCACCGTGGGGTGTGTGTGTACCAAGGAGCGTGGAATTCACCGCCGTGTGATGTGTGCACCAGGAGCGTTAGGGTCACTGCCGCGTGATTTTGTGGCCAACGGAGGCGTTAGGTTCACCATCACTGATGGGGTGTTTGTACGGGAAGGTTATGTTTACCATCACCACCGTGGGGGTGTGTGGACCGAGGCGTTTGGTACCATCACCACCGTGGGGTGTGTACCGAGCTTAGGTTCACCGTCACCACCGTGGGGTGTGTGCACCGAGGCGTTCAGGTTCACCATCAAACGGTGGGGAGTGTGTACCACGGGTGTTAGGTTCCTCATCGTGGTTGTCTGTGTGCCGGAACGTTGGTTTCACCATCACCACGGGTGGTGTACAGGGAGCGATATTCACCTTCACCACCGTGGGGTGTGTGTGTACCACGGGGGTTAGGCACCATCACCACTGTGGGAGTGTACCAGTGAAATTTGGGTCACTGGCCTGGGAGGTGTGTGCCAGGGAGCGTTAAGTTCACCGCCGTGGGGGGTGTGTGCCAGGAGCGTTAGGGTTCACTACCACCGTGTGGGAGTGTGTGTACCAGGAGCGCAGGTCACCATCGGGTGTCTGTGTGCCAGGGAGTTTAGGTTGACCATCACCACCTTTGGGTGGTGTGTGCCAGGGAGCGTTAGGGTTTATCATCACCACCGTGGGAGTGTGTACCAGGGAGTGTTAGGTTCACCTCACCACCGTGGGGTGTACCGATGGAGTTAGGTTTCCATCGGTGTGTCTGTGTGCCAGGAGCATTGGTTCAATCACCAACATGGGAGGTGTGTGCCAGGGAGGCTTAGGTTCACCATCACCACCTGGAGAGTGTGTGTACCAGGAGCGTGAGGTCTACCATCACCACCGTGGAGGTGTACCAGGGAGTTAGGTTCACCGTCACCACCGTGAGTCTTGGTACCACGGAGCTTAGGCACCATCACCACCGGGGGTGTGTACCAGGAGTGTGTTTCACTATCAACACTGTGGCAGTGTGTGTGCCAGGGTTGGGGTTCACCATCACCCCGTGGAGTGTGTGTACCAGGGAGCATTAGGTTCACCATCACCACCGTGGGAGTGTGTGTGTTCAAGAACGTTAGGTTCACTGTCACCACTGCGGTGGAGTGTGTGTACTAGGCAGCGTTAGGTTCACCATCAACACCTTGGGAGGTGTGTACCAGGAGATTTAGGCACCATCACCATCGTGGGAGTGTGTGTGCCAGGAGTGATCGCCGTGGGACTGTGTGTACCGAGGAGCGTTAGGTCACCACAGTGGAGTGTGTACTAGGAGCATTAGGTTCACCATCACCATCGTGGGGGGTGTGTACCAGGAGTGTTAGGGTTCACCATCGTGAGTTTCTGTGTACCGGGAGCAGCGTTTACCATCACCACCGAAGGAGGTGTAATGGATGAGCGTAGGTTCAATTACCACGCTATATTGGAGTGTGTGTACCAGGAGCGTTAGTTTCACCATCACCACTGGGTGTGTGTACCAGGGACCGTTAAGGTCATCTTCACCACCGTGGAGTGGTGTGTACCTGTGTGAGCGATGGGTTCACTTTCACCACCGTGGGGTGTGTGTACCGTGGTGCGTTAGGTTCACCATCGTCGTGTCTGTGTACCAGGAGCTTGAAGGACCATCACCACCGTGGAGTGTGTATACCAGGGAGGTTAGTTTCACCATCGTGGGTGTCTGGTACCAGGGAGCGTTAGGTTCACCATCACCACCGAAGGTGGTGCAGAAGGAGTTGTTAGGTTCACCGTCACTACCATAGGGGTGTACCAGGGAGCGTTAATTTCATCGCATCACCACCGTGGGAGGTGTGTACCAGGGACCGTTAGGGTCATCTTCACCACCGTGGGGTGTGATGGGAGCGTTAGGTTCACTATCACCAGTGTGGGTGGTGTGTACCACGGGCGTTGGGTACACCATCACCACCGTGGGAGTGTGTACCAGGAGTGTTAGGGGTTCACCATCACCACCGTGGCAGTGTGTGTACCAGGAGTTGCTAGGTTCACCACTGCCCCCGTGTGTGCGTACCAGGAGCATTAGGTTAACCATCACCACCGTGGGAGTGTGTTTTCACTGGGCGTTAGGGTTCACCACCACTGTGGGGAGGTGTGTACCATGCAGCGTTAGCTTCAGCATCACCACCTTGGGAGTGTGTGTGCCAGCGGATTTAGGGCACCATCACCATCGTGGGAGTGTGTGTGCCAGGGAGGTTAAGTTCACCGCCGTGGAGTGTGTGTACCAGGAGCGTTGGGTTCACCTGCAGGGAGGTACCAGTGTGCGTTAGGTTGACCATCACCACCGTGGGAGTGTGCACAGAGCAGTAGTTCACCATCGGGGTTTCTCTGTGTACCAGGAGCGTTAGGTTCACCATCACCACCGAGGGAGTGCACTGGCTTCACCTCCTATAGGGTATGGTACCAGGAGTGGTTTCACCATCACCACCGTGGAGTGTGTGTATCAGGGAGCGTTAGGTTCACCATCACTACCGTGGGAGGTACCAGGGGTGATGGGTTATTGATGGTCGGTGTTGTGTGCCAGGGGGCTTTGGTTTGACCATCACCACCGTGGGAGTGTGTACTGTATACCAGGGAGTGTACTATCGTGGGTAAAGGAGGGTTTAGGGTTCATAACCAGCGTATGGTGTGTGTACCGGGGCGTTAGGGGTTCACCATCACCAGGGGAATGTTTGTACCGGGGGAGTTAGGGTCACCATCTCATGGGGTGTGTGATTGGGAGGTTAGGTACACCGCGGTGGGGGTGTGTGTGCATGGGGCGTTGGGTTCACCGCAGTGGGAGTGTGTGTGTTCCAGGGAGCGTTAGGTTCACCATCACCTCCTGTGGGGTGTGTGTGCCAGGAGGTTAGTTTCTACCATCGTGGGTGTCGTGTGCCAGGGAGAGTTGGGTTCACCATCACCACTGTGTGGAGTGTGGTACCAGGAGCGTTGGTTCACCACCACCACTGGGAGTGTACCATCGGGCTTTAGGTACACCATCACCAATGGTGTACCAGGGAGCGTTGGTTCACCATCACCAACGTGGGGGGTGTAATTAGGAGTGTTGGGTTCTACATCACCACTGCAGTGTGTGGTGGGTTGGGTTCACCATCTCCCAGGGGTGTGTGTCAGGGATCGTTGGTTCTGTCACCACCTTGGGGGTGTGTACCGGGAGATTTGGGTCACCATCACCATCGTGAGGTGTACCAGGGAGGGAATTCACCGCCGGAGTGTGTGGTACTAGGGGCGTTAGGGTTCACCATCACCACTGTGGAGTGTGTGTACCAGGGGAGCGTTAGGTTCACCATCGTGGGTGTCTGTGTACCAGTGAGCTTTAGGTTGACCATCACCACCGTGGGTGGAATACTATGAGCGTTGGTTCACCATCACACCGTGGGAGTGCGTGTACCGGGAGCGTTAGTTTCACCATAACCAGCGTGGGAGTGTGTAAAATCCAGGAGCGTTAGGTTCACGATCACCATCGTGGAGGGTGTACCAGGAAGTGTTAGGTTCACCATCACCGAATGTGGGAGTGTGTGTGCCAGGGAGCGTTAGGTTCACCACTGGTGTGTGTGTAGCAGGGAGCATCTGGTTCACTCACCGGGGGAGTGTGTGTACTAGGAGTTAGGGTTCACCACTGTGGGAGTGTGTGTGTACCAGGAGCATAAGGTTCACCACTGTGGAGTGTGTGTACTAGGAGCATTATGTTCACCATCAACACCTCATGGGAGTGTGTGTAAGAGGAACGTTAGGGTTCACCATCACCACGGTGAGTGTGTGGCTCCAGGAGTGCGTTAGGTTCACCATCACCACCGTGGGAGTGTGTAACAGGAAACGTTAGGCACCTCACCGTGGGAGTGTAACAGGAGATTAGGGTTCACCATCACCACCGTGGGAGTGTGTGTACTAGGGAGCGTTAGGATAAACCATCACCACTGTGGGAGTGTGTACCAGGAGTGTTAGGGTTCACCATCAAGACCGTGGCAGTGTGTGTGTCTTGGAGGTTTACCACTGTGATGTACCAGGAGCATTAGGTTCACTCACTGGGGTGTGTGTACCAGGGAGCATTATGTTCACCATCAACACCATGGGAGTGTGTGTAAGAGGACGTTAGGTTCACCATCACCACCGTGGAGTGTGTGACCAGGGAGCGTTAGGTTCACCATCACCACGTGGGGAGTGTGTGTACCAGGAGCGTTAGGTTCACCATCACCACCGTGGGAGGTGTGTACTAGGAGCGTTAGGGTTCACATCACCACTGTGGGAGTGTACCAGGAGCGTTGTCACCATCACCACCTTCGGGGGAGTGTGTGTACCAGAGTGTTAGGGTCTCCATCATCAGGACTGTGGCAGTGTGTGTGTTCAGGAGCGTTAGGTTCACCATCCCCTGTGGGCGTGTGTGTGTACCAGGGAGCGTTAGGTTCACCATCACCACCGTGGGGATGTGTGCAGGGAGAGTTAGGGTCACCACCATCGTGGGCGTGTACCAGGAGCGCTAGGTTCATCGCCGTGGGAGTGTGTGTACCAGGAGCGTTAGTTCACCATCGCCACTGTGGGAGTGTGTGTACCAGGAGCACATGTCTACCCATCGGGGTGTCTGTGTGCCAGGGAGCTTTAGGTTCACCCACCACCTTTGGAAGTGTGTGTACCAGGGAGCGTTAGGGCTTACCATCACAACCTGTGGGAATGTGTACCAGGGAGCGTTAGGTTCACCGTCACCACCGTGGAGTGTGTAATTAGGAGCATTAGGTTCACCATCACCACTGTGAAGTGTGTACCAGGAGTGTTATAGTTCACCATCACCCCTGTGGGAGTGTGTACTTTGGGAGTGTTAGTTCACTCATCGTGGTGTCTGTGTGCCAGGAGCGTTAGGTTCACCATCACCACCGTGGGGAGTGTGTGTACCATGGGCGTTATGTTCTCAATCACCACCGTGGAGTCTGTGTACCAGGGAGCGTTAGGTTCACCATCACCACCGTGGAGTGTGTGTACCAGGAGCGTTAGGGTTCACTATCACCACTGTGGGATGTACCAGGGAGGCTAGGTTCACCATCGTGGGATGTCTGTTAGGAGTGCTTAGTTCACCATCACCACCGTGGGGTGTACCAGGAAGCGTTAGGGTTCACCATCACCACCGTGGGAGTGTGTGTGCCAGGTAGTGTTAGGTTCACCATCACCACCGTGGGAGTGTGTGTACCAGGAGTGAGGTTCACCACCGTGGGTGTGTGTGCCAGGGAGCGTTAGGGTTCACCATCACCACCGTGGGGAGTGTGTACTAGGAGTGTTAGGGTTCACCATCACCACCGTGGGAGTGTGTACCAGGAGTGTTAGTTTCACCATCTTGGGTGTGTGTGCCAGGGAGCGTTATCACCTTCACCACTGTGGGAGTGTATAAACTAGGAGCGTTAGGGTTCACCATCACCATCGTGGGAGTGTGTGTACCACATATGTTAGGTTCACCATCACCACCGTGGGAGTGTGTGTACCACATGGCGTTAGGTTCACCATCACCAACGTGGGAGTGTGTGTAAGAGGGAGCGTTAGGTTCACCATCACCACAGGAGTGTGTACCAGGAGCTTAGGTTCACCGTCACCGTGGGAGTGTGTACCATGGAGCGTTAGGGTCTACCTTCACCACCGTGGGAGTGTGTGTACCAGGAAGCGTTATGTTCACCATCACCACTGTGGGAGTGTGTGTACCAGGAGCGTTAGTTTCACCACCTGGGAGTGTACCAGGGAGCGTAGGGTTTACCATCACGACTGTGGAGTGTGTACCAGGGAGCGTTAAGTTCACCGTCACCACCGTGGAGGTGTGTGTACCAGGTAGCGTTAGGTTCACCATCACCCCTGTGGGAGTGTGTGTACCAGGAGCGTTAGTTCACCATCACCACCGTGGGAATGTGTGTACCAGGAGAGTTAGGGGTCACCATCACCATCGTGGGAGTGTGTGTCCCAGGGAGCATTAGGTTCATCGTCAGGAGTGTGTGTATCAGAGCGTTACGTTCACCATCACCCTGTGGGAGTGTGTGTCCAGGTAGCGTTGGGTTCACCTG
>NW_024722051.1:0-24835 GCF_018991925.1 Homarus americanus | reverse complement strand
ATACACACTAACTGGAGTCTAACTAACCTGGTGTGACTCCTCTCCGCCCCACCCAACACATAATCATCCACTCCAGGTAACCTTACACCGCCTAATGGAGCCAAACCTAATAGAATCACACCGAACTTATCCAAATAAACTTTTCAGTGGGTAACCTTGACTCTACCACACCTTGGCTTTAGACGCTAGTATAAGTCTGGCTGGAGGGACCGGAGTCATTATAAGGGAAGCTTTTTAATAATAGCCATTACCTGCCTCCCGTTAACACTAATGAAATGTTCCTAAAATTAAACAAACTACAATTAAATCCAAATCCTTTGAATATTTACATAATTTACTGGAGTGTTTCATTATGTTAGTGTGGGGGGCGTTTGTTGTGGCCGGGACTCCTCTTCAGATAATATAAATACAGATAATGTTGTTTTAATAAGTAATCTCTTAATAAAAATGTAGAGAAAATTGGTCAACAAATCTTAACAGTTATCCTGATTTCTTAAAGAACAATAGAGGAATAAGAAGAGGAGGAGGAGGGAAAGAAAAGAAAGCATAAAGAAAACAATATAACAAAGATGAACAACAGAGAAAAAATGAAGAGTAAGATGAAAGAAACTAGACTGATCAAAAAGACGTATAACAATCTGATTAAAACTAATCACTATATTAGATCAGATCAGATCAGATCAAGGTTAGGTTAGTTTTGGTTAGATAAGGTCAGGTTAGGCTAGGCTAGGCTAGGCTAGGCTAGGCTAGACTTGTTTTACACAAGGTTAGGTTAGGTTAGGTTAGGTCAGGTTAGACTAGTCTAGCCTAAGCCAAGGTGGGTGGAGCTTTGCTGACGTCAGCAGGCAGACTTCCTCGCCTACCTCTCACCTCTTATAAACAGAACATTTTATGGTTCTATATACTGTACTTTGTTATCTCAGTATCTCACATAGAAAATAATACTAATAGAGAGTTTAATCTTGCATATATCTTTAGCTAAGGACACCAGTCAGTGTGGTGGGTGATACACAGAAGGAAAGGTTAAAAGAAAAACAATGTATTTCAGTTATAGTCTTGTATTTAAATAACTGCAGCTTAAGATAGGGTAATGATGACTATATATACAGTTGCCTACAGGAGTTCTTTTCCTCCCTGTTTGTCCATTATACTAATAATGTAGACATGAGGTGACAGGAGTTATGACTTCATATGATAAGTGTTACAGCCACTGACAACAGATTATCAGATTATGGGTGGTGGGGGGGGGCAGTTAGAGCAGGTGATCACAGGTGCTGCCTTTGCCCCCAGGTGTGAGTGATGTGACAGGAATTATGACCTCACAAGACAAGTGTTACCTTCACTGACACTTGTTTCATCAAAAGATTAAACACGTAGACGTTTACAGTCATCCATAGACTCACATTTATGGTACAACAGTTGCAGAAGTGCATGCAACACACCTGGTTCCACATTGAGCTGAGAATCCAACGATGCAGTGTACTGATAGATGGGAAACGAAATTGACTTCTATCAGGCAAGTAGTGATAAGCTTTTGGGCTTAAGCTGCGAAAGGTCAGTACTCGACTGATATCCTCCTCAGACCAGTATATTACAGGGACACCAGTTGAGAACAAAATCACTTGGGAAGAGAAAAAAAACTACTAAAAACATCATTAGTCGCAGCAGTAGCCTTGATAAAAGTATTTTCTCTTTGGTCTTGCAAATAAATCCTCTCCTTCTCCCATCCTTTTTTTTTTCTCAGTGAGAGGAACATCTCTCTCCCTCCTTACATCATCCAGTTCACGTTGTAAATCCACAGTGATCAGAACTGGTCTCTCTTCCTCTGACTTGTCTGCTACTATTAATGTTCCTATGTCCAATAGGGCACAGAGAGAGAGAGAGAGAGAGAGAGAGAGGGAGAGAGAGAGAGAGAGAGAGAGAGAGAGAGAGAGAGAGAGAGAGAGACAGAGAGAGAGAGAGAGAGAGAATTGTAACTATGTACAATTGCCTACAGGATAACCTTTCCTCCCTGTTGTGCTCATTATATTAATAATGTAGACATTAGGTGAGGTTCTTAGATTAGACTTTTTGTGCAAGAGATAGGAAACGTAGGACTTAGGTGTGTTCTCCTGTGGCTGGGATAGGGCATAAGAACATAAGAACATAAGAATGGAGGAAACTGCAGCGGGCCTATTGGCCCATACTGGGCAGTCCCGTTTACACCCAACCCCTATTGCTCATATGAGCATCCAACCCATGTTTGAAGCAATTCAGCGTATTCGAGTTAATGATGATATTTGGTAACTTGTTCCATTCATCCACTACTCTGTTTCCAAACCAGTGTTTACCTATTTCACCCCTAAATCTAAATTTGTCTAATTTAAAACTATTGTTACGAGTTCGCTCCTGGTTGGATAGTTTGAGTACCTTTGTAATGTCCCCTTTGCTTAGCCCTGACTTCCACTAATACACCTCTATCAGGTCGCCCCTCGCTCTACGTCTCTCGAGAGAGTGCAAATTAAGATGCTTTAACCTGTCTCTATACTCAAGGTTCCTAATGCCCGGGATTAGTCTTGTCATTCTCCTCTAAATTCTTTCCAATGATTCTATATCCATCCTGTAATACAGTGACCAGAACTGAACTGCGTAATCCAGGTGTGGTCTCACAAGCGCAAAATACAGTTTTAGGATGACCTCGCTAGTCTTGTAACTAACACTCCTTTGTATGAACCCAAGTACTTTATTAGCCTTGTTACAAGCAAAAACAAATTGTTTACTTGGCTTAAGGTTCCTACTTATCATTACTCCTAAATCTCTCTCGCAGTCGGATTTCTATGGCATCGTTGTTCATCTGGTATCTGTTTCCCTGTTTACATCTCCTATACTGAGTACTTTACATTTGTCGACATTGATTATCTGCCATTTTTCGGACCATTCGAAAAATTTTAGATCTTCCTGTAGTTTTGCCGAGTCCTCGTCAGATTTGATAACACGTCCTATTTTAGTGTCATCAGCAAATTTACTTATGTTGCTGTCTATGCCGATATCTATGTCGTTTATGTATATCATAAACAATAATGGTCCAAGTACTGAGCCTTGGGGAACTCCACTTGTGACGTTGCTCCAATGGGACTTAGTGCCGTTAATGCTCACTCGCTGTTTCCTGTCCTGTAACCACGCCCTAATCCATTTAAGGATGTCACCTTTGATGCCATGAGCTTTTACCTTTCTAATTAGTCCTTCGTGGGGGACTCTGTCGAAGGTTTTGCTAAAGTCGAGATATACCACATCATAATTGTGCCCCTCGTCCACTGATTCGAAAACTGATGAAAAGAATGTTAATAGATTAGTTAGGCAAGAACGTCCGCTAGAAGTTTTCATGCTGGGAATCATTGATCAATCGGTGCTTCTCCAGGTGATTTCTGAATAGAGTTTGAAATGATTGCTTCCTAATTTGTCACTATTACAAAGAATTGATTGGTGGTGTTAGAGGATAGTGATCTATCCCCTCTTGAAAATCGGCATTACATCTGCTATCCTCCAGGATTCTGGTACTACACCTGTTTTAAGGACATGTTAAACAACTTTGCTAAGGGCATACTAAGCTCTTCCTTACATTCCTTTAATACTCTGGCAAATATCTCATCGGGACCAGGTGACTTATTAGGCTTTAGTTTGTCTATTTGCTTACTAACATCGTTACTAGTCACTACTATCTCACTTAATTTGTTTTCTTCACTATCTCTGAATAGAGTCGGTGCCTCGGGTATCATGTTTAGATTTTCGGTGGTGAAAACTGTTGAAAAATATTTATTCAAATTATTGCTCATTTCTCCGTCGTTATCAGTGAGCTCGCCGGAGTCTGACCGTATTGGTCCAATCTTTTCACGTGTTTTAGTTTGATACATTTGGTAGAATCCTTTGGGGTTTGTCTTCGCCTCCCTTGCTATCCTTACCTCATTATTCCTCTTTGCTTTCCTTATCTCGGTTTTATCTCTACTCGCCAATACCCTATAATAGTCCCGGAGGTGAATTTCGCCACGATTTATCCTTCTACCTATAGCCTTCCTTTGGCCAATGATGTTCTTTAAATAATTATTTATCCATTTAGGGTCATTGTTGTCTGATCTGAGTTTTTTGTATGGTATGTTCTTCCTTTGTGCATTAAGTAACTCACTATTTAAATTATCGTGGAACTCGGCAATCTCAGATCTCGTTATCAGGTCGGTGTCATCTGTCAGGTTCACGGCCAAGCGCGACACCCCCTCTCTCAGCTGCCTCTTTAAACTGTCAAAGTTTGCCCTTCTGAAATCTGGTACTTTAGTGGAATTTTCCTTACGTCTGCCCTGAAAATCTAACTGGAATCGAATTTCTTTGTGATAGCTGTTTGCAAGTTCGTTCCCTACCTCGACATTGCTAATGAGGTTTTCTCTGTTCGTCAGAACTAAATCCAGTATATTATTACCCCGTGTGGGTTCGGTTATATGTTGACTTAGGAAACAGTCCTGGATCATCTCGAGAAAATCCTCTGATTCTGAGTTACCCGTAAGGACAGTCCAATCTATTTGGCCAAGGTTAAAGTCGCCTACTATACAGACTTTGTTGTGTATGGAAGCCCTGCGCATTTCATCCCAGATAAGTCGCTCATTGACGCTATCAAGATTGGGGGTCTATATATTACCCCTGTGATTAATTTTTCCCGACCGTCGCTTAATTCTATCCAAATTGTTTCTGTATTCCTCTCAGTTTTTATTTCCTTATTTATTTCACACTTCAGATTATCCCTAACATAGATTGCTACTCCGCCTCCTTTCCTGGCCTGCCTATCGGTATGGAACAGTTTGTAACCCGCAATTTGGTATTCGACTGGTAATTCACGTGTGTCTAGGTTGATCCATGTTTCAGTGAATGCAATTATATCGATTTCTTCGGTACATACCAAGGCCTTAATATCATCCATTTTGTTTCTCATACTTCTACTGTTCGCATAGTATACATTTAAGTTAGTGGTGTTCTGAGTCCTTCCCTTACCGCGTTTAGTTTTAAACTCCCTGTCTAATTTAGTTTTGTCATCATTCCTAACACTATTTCCCTGTAATCTATCGCCTTGTTTACCCTCTCCCACTGCAGTCTCCTCCACCCCCGTGCTCCTATGTTCTCTTAGCAGTTTAAAGACTTCGATATCTTTTGAACTGCCCCCTCTAGAGCCCCAGCCAGGGTTGCTACTCCATCCCTAGACAGGTGCACCCCATCCCTAGCATAAAGGTCCCTTCTGCCATAGAAGTTGTCCCAGTTGTCAATGAATGGGACTGATATTGACTTGCAATATCTGTCAAGACGGTCGTTAACACCAACTGCCCTTGACAACCATTCACTGCCAACTCTCCTTCTAGGCAGGACACAGCATATGATAGGGAGCCCTCCCTTAGTCCTAATACGATCTATGGCTGCCTTGAACTTATCAAGAAGTTCCTCGCTCCTACACCGGCCAATATCATTGCCTCCTGCACTGAGGCAGATAATGGGTTTGTTCCCATTACCAGACAAGATATTGTCCATCCTGTCAATTATATCCCCCACCCCAGCCCCTGGTAAACACACCCTCATCCTATTTTTGTTTTTACCACAAAAGGCCCTGTCCATGTACCTTACCTGTGAGTCACCAACAATTAAAGTTTTTATACCTTCCTTGTCATCCCTGCCCCTGACTGTACTAACGTCCAATTCGTCTATCAAGGGACTGAACGGGTTAGTACACTTAGCTGTTGTTTTCGTTGTTGTCGTATCCTTTGAGTGCTTCTTGACCACCAGCTTGGTCCTCCCACTACTCACTGAGAGGATAGATAGAGTCTTGTCAGGGGAAGTACCAATCCGGTAGTGTGTCTTAGAGTAGGAGGCAACGACATAGGAAAGGTTAGGAGTGAGGAACTTTTCAGCAGGTATAGGGAGGCATTAGGGAAGATTAGTGATAGGGTAGGGAACCCAATAGTATGTGGTGTCTCGTCTAGAAGAGGAGTTGGCGGTGAAAGGCTGTCCAAGGCAATTGCTATAAATTGCCGACTGGAATAAAAAAAACATTGTGTAAGCAATGGTTGGGCGTTCATTGATAACTGGCGAGGATTCTACGGCAACGACTACCTGTACAGTGGTGACGGGGTACACTTGTCTGGAGCGTGAAATTGTCACTCCGAAGGGGAAGTTTCGCCAGTAGATAGAGGGGAGTATAATTGGTTACTCAGAACAAGGGGTAAAACAGGACCAGGGAAGGGTAGGTTTAAATGTGTACTATACAAACAGTTGGAGCATTAGAAATAAAATAGACTTGCTGAGAGCGGTTGTATGTACTGAGAATGTAGACGTCATAGTAGCCACCTAAACCTGGATGAATCTGGCGAGCAAGAACTTTTTATCTGAGTAACACAAAGAAGGATACAACCTTTTTCACAAGGACAGGGAAGGTAGGAAGGGGGGAGGAGTTGCACTCTTCGTCAGAGATACATTAAAATGGTGCATTAATAATACAATAAAGGGTGAAATAGGAACTGAGTCTGTATGGGTAGAAATGGCAGAAAGAAGCGCAAACTAATTATGGGAGTGATTTACCGGCCCCCAAGTCTTGGGAAAGAAGCAACTCAGCCCATATGGCAGGAAATGAGTCGGGCAGCAATATACAACAACCTATGCATTATGGGGGATTTCAACTTCAGAAATATTGACTGGGACAACATTGTAGGTGACTATGAATCTGAAGACTTCCTAGACGCAGTACAGGACAATTTTTTGAATCAACTACTTACAGAACCTACTAGAGGTGACAATATATTAGACCTAGTATGAACAAATAAAGAAAATATTATCAGAGATATCACAATAGGGGAAGAACTTGGGGACAGTGATCACAGAGAAATCAGGTTTACCCTAAATTTGGAAAGGAAAAATAATGAAAATATGGTCAGAGTCCCAGACTTTCCATCGGCGGATTATGAGAGGTTAAGAAGGTACCTAGGCTTAGTTTAGAGTGTGTTGTATACACAATGTCCCGAGAAAGCAGTCATGATTATAAGAACCAATTTCGTCTTTCACTGCTTTTGAAGGCTATTGACTTTAGGGGAGAGGGGGGGGGGGGTTGAGAGGCGTGGCCTAGAATGGCGGACAGGTGTAACGCTTGTCATTAATTAATAAAGAGCTTGTAAGCTGGTAAGATTAATTCGTTGAGGAATACTTCTCCTTTGTGAGTCAGCTTATTCACAACTTGATAACTCGGTTAAGCGAGATGTTTCCAGAAGTTGCTAACCATGTTAACAAGTTTAGCTAAGACGGTGACTATCGTGAAAGACTTTGGCTCCTCCTCGATAAAAAAAGTCAACTTGTTATCTCAGCGTTCATGTAGAGCGGGGAATCATTAGTTTAGGCACAGCCGGTGTTTCGCATTGTGTATGTGTCTTAATATTGGCATTGTTTATGTGAGTATATGTTTGTTAGCATAGCATGTGTGTCTCAGTGTTGACATGCCGAGTATATCTCAGTTTTGGCATAGCGTGTGTAGTGCATTCCAGAGGCAGGCGAAGATTTACACCCTCAACGGACTGGGTTTCGTGTGTATTCCACTACAACAACGAGCATTGCCCAGCGTGCTTGTTCAGTTTACCTTCATCGCTCTTTAATACGTGGGAACAACACAAGAGGCGGTTTTCTGTACAGTCTTACAACACCAGTGACGATCAATCCTGTGTCGTCCAGGGCAGAGTTGGATCCTGACATCAATTATACAGACATTCCACTCCACCAATTCTATTTATCTCATTCCACTCTTAGGTAAGGTGGATCAAAGGTATAGAAATCTAGAAGGGTGAAATAACATTGGTGGAAAGCTAGAGTGGAAACCGACAGGAAAATACCTCCCCCTCCCCACAAAAATATTTAACACACGGGTAGAAAAATCAACACACATTGTATATATCCTGACTTTACACATGTAGTATACCAAGTGAATCTATAACACCCACGGAGATTCACAACACTTCAAACTAAACTATCTTACAAAGCCTAACGTGTCCTTAATTAGATCAGGTTGGGTATAGTGATTCTATTTCCGGGAGTTTATTGTCGCTACATGAAACAAACACGGCGGCGAGTCCTACAGCTACACACTGTAATGGTCGGCGGAGCAAAGGACGAGACAGCGACGCGTACTCATTGGTGGAGCTTTAATAACAACAGCATGTGGTAACTAGGAGATGTGTGTGTGTTGTGAGGTAGTGAAGGACCACAACATCTCACGTTTTGTGTTACACGTCAAAGACTGAACAATGTGAAGCAGCGGCCCTCCCCCCACACCACGCTGCCTGTAGTAACACCGCCGTTAATAAAGGACAAACGGTACAATATGGAGGTGGGGGGTGGCGTGTGGACAAGGCACGAGAGAGCGGCCTTGTTAATATGATGGTCACCAGACACGGCCAACACCAGGTGGCGGGTGTAGCTCTTCCTGCTGAATAACAACCAAGAGCGAGTTTGACGACGCTACACGAACACCGTCCTCAAGGGGGACATCTTGGACTCGAGTGTGAGAGATAGAGACTCCCAAACAATCAAACACGTCTGGTTAATTCCTTCACTTTTATATAAGAACACATTCGTCTTCAACTAAACACGATTTCTTTTCAACTTCTCCTAAAAAATTCCTCTTCGACTCCAAGGCTGAAATTCGAGTCCCACTTGAAACGAATAAAATAAAATATATGTGAAGAGAAAATGTAAATAGTGTGTTTGACTGTGTGAGGCTGATGGAAGCAACACTAATTATGCTGTATAATGGGTTGTGTTCAGTAAGGTCAGAGTGATTAGTGGCGCGCGCCATCACCACTTCCCGCCTCCTATACACGCCCCTACACCCACCACGCCTCCCTCTTGCCCAACTCAACACGCCCACTTAGCTACCCCTACACGCCCCTTACCCTCCCCCACCATACACCACGCCCCTTGCTGCCTACCCCTTACGCGCCCCCACCCCTCCACACCACGCCCACCCACTCATCGTACACTAATAAGGTGATAAGATTACCTCATCATGACACTGGTGTGAATCAGCATCAGGAACTCACCTTCCCCTGCATCAAGGTGCCCACCCTCACCCACTCTACCTGGCAGCCACTCACCTGCGTATTATACCACCTGACACGGGAAATCACACACACACGGGATGACACGGTAGAACACAGTGCTTGTAAGGTAAATAGAAGCCAGTCTTAATGGGTCCCAACCTTAAATTATTAGGACTGAGGCCCATTAGTATTGAGAGCCGTCAGGATTGGGACTCATTAAGACTGAGGTCTATTAAGACTGGAACCATTAGGCCTGTGGTATCTTTGGACTGAGGCTCATTAGGACTGAGAACCATTGGAAATGTGACCAATTAGAATTGGGGCCCATTAAAACTGGGACCCAATAGAACTGGGGCCCATTAGGACTAGGGCCCATTAGGACAGGGGTTCATTTGATAAGATGCCCACCTAGTAAAAGTGCAAAAGAGGGCATGCGAGATTATTCTCTCCCCTTCCTACTCCACATATCAAGAAGCGCTCAACACACTGACCCTTTCGACTCTCACTGACCATCACCACGACCACATCTACAAGTTTGCTAAGAAGCTTCTACACCATCCTCGACACCGGCTCCTACTACCACCTGAGAGCCCTAGTCCGAGAATTGCTGTTTGACACCACAACCGCATCCAGCCCATAAGTGCACGAACTGATCGCTATAAGAACAGCTCAGTCCCAACCATTGTAAAAATTATCAATAACTTGTAATAAACCAGTGTATTCACTCCCAGTAAATACTACTTCTTGCACTGTCACTATGTTGAAATGCACTGTAGTTTGAGCTTTTCCCCATCTAGTTATTATATATCTTATTTGTATCACTTATGTTACTTGTATATTATTTGTAATTCGAAACCCATTCCCCAAATATATAACTGTATATTTTCAGCCTTCTGGCTGCCAAGCTCTTTCAATAAACCGTTAATTATTATCATTATTATTATTATTATTATTATTATTACACTTAATTCTACCAGTTGAATCACAGGTGATGGCCGTCAGCCACGGTAGTTGAACACCAACTCAAAACAAGGGTTCGACTCCCTAATGAGAAAAATGTCCAATAAACAACATTTCAGGTCGAGTTGTTTACATATTGAATGGGGACGGCCATCTTGTTTCCCTTTTTCACCGGGGGATTCTGCCGGCCGGTGTCACGACATGGCCGCCGGAGCCCATATAGCCCCTTTGTTACTACTGCTGCCGGATACACCTGTGTTGTAACCATAGGTGTATCTGGCACCTATACACACCTGCCTCGAAGTCAGGTGTAACCACCACCTGTACACACCTGTACATCACACACTACAACACCTTCCACACTCCCAACCAAACTTAAAGCAATTATTATATATCTATAGTGTAACTAACTACACATTACAATACACTGAAATAATAAAACAAAAATATATTCAGAATCTAAGAGAAGTATAGGAGAATAATCCTTAAATACAAACTCTATAAAACTTAATCTTGGTTACACCGCATTTTTTTCAGTAAGACAATATATATAATTACATTGGGCAGTCCATTACCACAAATTACACTGATAAACGGTACGTAATGGATACTGAATTACAAGTCTCATAACTAAGTCTGGCTAAAACAGTAGTAGACATTGTTTAGACATAAGCCAGTTGACTGCTGAGGTGAACATTAAACTAGTATGATAAAAATAGCAACCAATGATTTGAAGATTAATTAATGCAAATGTGAAATACCTAAGAGAATAGCAAATAAATGAAATACACCAACGCGATAAATAAATAAGAATGAATGGAAAATTATTGAACAATAAAATGAAAATAAGAAAACGAATAAACAGTAAAATGAAAACAAGTAAGAATAAAAAAAAAATAACAATTACTACAATAAAACAAAATAAAACAAAATAAACAGAAAAGAATAAGAAACACAATAAATAAATAACACAGCAACACAAACAACATCATTTACTGTGTTACTTCACATCAAAGTGTCCAACATTTGTCTTGACTCCATTTTCGTGAATATAACACACATCCCGGTAAAAAAAAAACACCAACGACAACAATAAATAAATAAACATTAAAAATAAATTCAATATATTTTGCCAAAGATTTTTTTTACTACGAAGTCAGGGCAAAAAGTTTGTATACGAATCTTCCTCAACATAATGCGGGGAAGCAGTTCTTTCACCACAGTTATACTCGTAGGTTATACTGTAGAGATCCCCGTGTTCAGAATACAGAGCCACTTATTGACGGTACAGTTACAGCCATTTATTGACGTTACAGTTACAGCCACTTATTGACGGTGCAGTTACAGCCACTTATTGACGGTACAGTTACAGTCCAAACTTCTTGTACACTTGGGGGCGGTTGATAACATGTGAACGCTGCTTGCATTATAAATTGTCAGAATAAAAAACTAAAAAAAAAAATCCGATACTAAGAAAAAACTGAGTAAATTAATGTTAAAATATCAATCTACCTTACCTACATCACCTCCTTAAGTAGATAGTATATTATCCAGCATGTCCAGGGAATACCCGAGGCACCGACTCTATTCAGAGATAGTGAAGAAAACAAATTAAGTGAGATAGTAGTGACTAGCAACGATGTTAGTAAGCAAATAGACAAACTAAAGCCTAATAAGTCACCTGGTCCCGATGAGATATTTGCCAGAGTACTAAAGGAATGTAAGGAAGAGCTTAGTATGCCCTTAGCAAAGTTGTTTAACATGTCCTTAAAAACAGGTGTAGTACCAGAATCCTGGAGGATAGCGAATGTAATATCGATTTTCAAGAAGGGGGATAGATCCCTATCCTCTAACTACCGCCCATTCAGTTTAACATCAATAGTAGGCAAATTACTGGAAGCAATCATCTCAAACTCTATTCGAAATCACCTGGAGAAGCACAGATTGATCAATGATTCCCAGCATGGCTTCACAAGCGGACGCTCTTGCCTAACTAATCTATTAACATTCTTTTCATCAGTTTTCGAATCGGTGGACGAGGGGCACAATTATGATGTGGTTTATCTCGACTTTAGCAATGCCTTCGACAGAGTCCCCCACGAAAGACTAATTAGAAAGGTAGAAGCTCATGGCATCAAAGGTGACATCCTTAAATGGATTAGGGCGTGGTTACAGGACAGGAAACAGAGAGTGAGCATTAACGGCACCAAGTCCCATTGGAGCAACGTCACAAGTGGAGTTCCCCAAGGCTCAGTACTTGGACCACTATTATTTATTATATACATAAACGACATAGATATCCTCATTGACAGCAACATAAGTAAATTTGCTGATGACACTAAAATAGGAGGTGTTATCAAATCTGACGAGGACTCGGCAAAACTACAGGAAGATCTAAACAAATTTTTCGAATGGTCTGAAAAATGGCAGATGAAATTCAACGTCTACAAATGTCAAGTACTCAGTATAGGAGATGTAAACAGGGAAACCAGATACCAGATGAACAACGATGCCATAGAGAAATCCGACTGCGAGAGAGATTTAAGAGTAATGATAAGTAGGAACCTTAAGCCAAGTAAACAATGTGTTTTTGCTCGTAACAAGGCTAATAAAGTACTTGGGTTCATACAAAGGAGTGTTAGTTACAAGACTAGCGAGGCCATCCTAAAACTGTATCTTGCTCTTGTGAGACCACACCTGGATTACGCAGTTCAGTTCTGGTCACCGTATTACAGAATGGATATAGAATCCTTGAAAAGAATTCAGAGGAGAATGACAAGACTAATCCCGGGCATTAGGAACCTTGAGTATAGAGACAGGTTAAAGCTTCTTAATTTGCACTCCCTTGAGAGACGTAGAGCGAGGGGCGACCTGATAGAGGTGTATAAGTGGAAGGCAGGGCTAACAAAGGTGACATTACAAAGGTACTCAAACTATCCAACCAGGAGCGAACTCGTAACAATGGTTTTAAATTAGACAAATTTAGATTTAGGCGTGAAATAGGTAAACACTGGTTTGGAAACAGAGTAGTGGATGAATGAAACAAGTTACCAAATATCATCATTAACTCGAATAAGCTGAATTGCTTCAAACATAGGTTGAATGCTCATATGAGCAATAGGGGTTGGGTGTAAACGGGACTGCCCAGTATGGGCCAATAGGCCCGCTGCAGTTTCCTCCATTCTTATGTTCTTATGTTCTTATGTATTGTCTAAAATAATACAGTATAATTGGTTATTTTACTTCAATTATGACTTTGTGTGATAATAGGACATAGTACCATAATAAACCTTTTCTCGAACTGTTAAATAACTCAACAAAAATAATAATAATCCATTCTAAACAACTGATTATCAGACGTAGATGTCATAATTCAGCTCATCATAATTATCAATACACTCTCGTGTATAAATTCCACCGTCAAAATTTGTATTGTCGGAAGAAGTTTTACTGTCTGAATGTCTGTCTAATTCTACAAAAACCCTCCGTTAGTATCCGTCTATTTCCTCTGTTACCTCATCACTTAAGAGTATTACAAAATATTACCACTGACTGTAACACCTGATGTGCAATGTGCATACTCATATTTATAATCCTGTGTATTTTGTAACTGAAAGAAAATACAGGTACAGGAATATTTAGTTACTCTTGCGGTATACAAAATCATACATCTATCTATCTATCTATCTACTGTATCTATCTATCAATCTATCTATCTACTGTATTTATCTATTTATATCAATTTTATTAACTCACCTGTACCATTAATCATCAGTATATTTATCTTAATCTTCTTCCCATTTTGATTTATTCCTCTTAACAATGTATGTATCTACACCCACAAACATACCTACTATCTACTCCCAAACACCCACAAACAAACCTACTATCCACTCCCTACACCCACAAACATACCTACTATCCACGCCCTACGCCCACAAACAAATTTACTATCCACGCCCTACACCCACAAACAAACCTACTATCCATGCCCTACACCCACAATCAAACCTACTATCCATGCCCCACACCCACAAACAAACCTACTATCCACGCCCCACACCCACAAACAAACCTACTATTCACGCCCTACACCCACAAACAAACCTACTATCCACGCCCTACACCCACAAACAAACCTACTATCCACGCCCCACACCCACAAACAAACCTACTATCCACGCCCTACACCCACAAACAAACCTACTATCCATGCCCTGCACCCACAAACAAACCTACTATCCACGCCCTACACCCACAAACAAACCTACTATCCACGCCCAACACCCACAAACAAACCTACTCTCCACGTTCTACACCCACAAACACACACTACCCACCACCTACACCCACAATAGAGTAAAGGAGGAATACAGAGTGTACTTACTCAGGGTAGCCATACCACTCTGGGTGGTTGATCCTTAGTGCAGCAGGAAAGAGAAAAATTATAAGTGGGTCATTCTATTCCTCGTGTGATGGATGGAAGGATGGATGGATGGATGGATGGATGGATGGATGGGAGACTGAATGGGAGGATAGATGGGTAGATGGTGACTGAATGGGATGAGAGATGGGTAGGTGGGTGAATCGGTGGATGGATAAACAGCTAACTGGATGAATGGACATATGGACTTGGATGGCATATTTGGATGTAAAACCCTACGATATGAAGAACATTTTGGACGTATAAACCCATGACAATTAACACCATTTTGGACTTACATCACAGGAAACAGGTAAAACATTTCTGTGATCGTCCTTCAATAATTCCATACGCCAACCTTACCTGCATTTATCTCATTTACAGTATATAATTTTAGTGTTAATTTCAGCATCTGAATCAATCAATCAATCTCTCTCTCTCTCTCTCTCTCTCTCTCTCTCTCTCTCTCTCTCTCTCTCTCTCTCTCAAGATGGAAAATTTCATGACGTAAAAGCCGATGAAAACTCGACCCTGTTTATACGTGTTGCTTCGAGGTTTTGTTTTCACGTTAACCTCATGTTTCGTTTCGATAAATGACACATATCACAGGAGGTGAACTACAAACTGAACTTTGACCTGGCACCGACGACCGACCGACGGAAGATGGGGCTTCGGGTTTAGTCGTATCCCATTTGAGAGTTTTATGAATGTGAAGCCCCGAATTAGTCAACAAACCCTACAGCTCAATTTGGATTCGAACTTGTGCATCTTGTTCTTGAATCAGAACCTTATCTCACACATATATAGGGGTTAGGTTAGGTTGGGTTGGGTTAGGTTGGGTTAGGTTGGGTTGGGTTAGGTTAGATTGGGTTAGGTTAGGTGAGCCGTGTCCATCACAACCAGACAATTGTCCCCGTCCACCAGATCTTCCCTTTAACAAATCAGGCCGCACCTCGATTATGCGGTTCAGTTTTGGTGCCCCTATTATAGAATGGATATAAATTCACTAGAGTCGGTGCAGCGAAGAATGACAAAAATGATTCCGGGAATTGGAAACCTTCCATATCAGGATAGGTTACAGAAACTTAACTTGCATTCCCTAGAAAGACGAAGAGTGCGGGGAGATATGATAGAAGTATTTAAGTGGGTGAAAGAAATCAATAAAGGGGATATAGATAAAGTTCTTATAATATCCGAGCAGGATAGGACTCGGAGCAACGGATTCAAGTTGGATAAGTTTAGGTTTAGGAGGGAGATAGGAAGAAACTGGTTCACAAATAGGGTGGTGGACGAGTGGAACAAGCTTAGCAACTTTGTAGTAAGTGCGGGAACTCTGGAAAGTTTCAAAAGGAGGCTAGATAGATTCATGGATGATAGAGAGTGGTAGTAACTCTCGACAGGAGCTGTCATGCACAGGCCAACCGGCCTATTGCAGACTCCTTATTTTCTTATGTTCTTATGTTCTTAAATCCTCAGCTGTTCTTATGTTCTTAAATCCTCAACATAAAAGACAAATTCACCTCCATGTGTTAAAATCTTACTACACTACATTACCGTCACCACTATACCAAACCTGCGTAATATTAACACACTAATACACTATTAAGACATCACCAAATCCATCAATAAACAGTACATCTTCCTTTACACTTGATTAGAAAGAAAAACAGGCCGAGTTTTCTCTTTACAATAGTTTACCATCCAGCTATTCTTATATGTTCTTTATCTCTCTATACCTTATATTCTTATATAAGTAACTCTTATGCTTCTCTGCTTATGTTTTCCAAGTCAATGTTCTTTCTTTTCATTTCCTTTCATATATATATATTCTCAGTTTCAATGTTCTTACCTTTCTGAAGTTTACTTTGTTATATGTCTATTCTTATACATGGGTTAGTCTGGGGAACCATGTTATTCTTTGTACAACACTTTTTATACTTACAAAGGGTAGCTGCCACCACCCAGACTTTTCATTATATAACAGAACTCATGGAAGGGTTTTGGGTAGTGTGGTAGATGTATAGGCACGTGAGTAAGTATTATTTTCTGGGAACCAATGTTTAGAAGGAGCAGAGTGGTGATACTCAGATTACTAATTCAATATTTATTAACACAGTGAGTGAAGATGCATCTTAGATTCACTCAGGCTAAACAGAACTGCAATTAACTTATTAAATCATCAAACACTTCAAGAGCTTATTACCTCATCCAACACCTCCAAATACTCATTACTTTATTAGACAATTGGGATATCATTACCTTGATACATGAGATTCCGTAACTATTATTCACAAGCCATCACTGGACCCTCAGGTCTTACTTTAACAAGTAACACATCACCTCCTCACTTCTTGATTAGAGCATGATACTCTCAGGTTACTCGTTCATGACTACTACAGACGAATACATAACACACTGGACTAACTCCACAATTATAGTAACATACAATACCTCCTGTTAGTTTGCAAGGAACAACCTGGTACCTTGAACTCTCATTCAGTGGTTCAATACTCAACCTGGGATGACTATATTTCTGCTAGTCATCCCTAAGCATGGATATTAATACGGCTCCATACATATAACCAAGAACAGTGGGTAGACCATGATCATATGACGGAGTCAGTGGGCCAGAGTTGTTTACAGGCTCGCTCGCTAGCTCGGAGCGCCCGGCCCGGGAAAAGTTGACTGTGGCGGTGGGCCGTGGCGTCTGCCAAGGAATCTCGCCCTGGGATTCTAATCTCGCCACCTTAAAGACGTCTTTCGAGAGACATCGTGCCCAGAGGCGGCTCCCAAACCTCAGGAGTGTTGCTAACCCCCACAACAGCGTCTGGAGACGTGGAGAAGAAATCACAGAAGGAGTGAATATTTAACTTCACTATATAAAACATAAGTCTGGCACCGGTTCAGACGATAGCTAGAGCTCTACTTTACTTGACCCACTTGGCACTGAAGGTACTATGTTAAAACATGAACACTGATATTCACAAAAAATGACTAAGTTAAACTGAGTTAATATGGCGGCGTGGAACACACGTGCATACACCTGGAGACGTGGAGAAGAAATCACAGAAGGAGTGATTTCCCCTCGCGCGCCTGCATATATACGGGCCTGAGGGCATATTCCTACTAGAAAGATAAACTTCACTAACAATAGACCCTCTATTCACAGTAGTCGTTGGACACCTAGCTGTGACCGTCAGTGTCACAGATCAGGCTAATTTTCTACATCTATATTTATGATTTAATCAGAGGTTGAGTTTGTCAGTAAAGAGGTGAATTGAAGTTATATATGCGTTCGCAACTCTATTGGCCTGACCGCAAACCACATCCCCGGTCAAACGGCCGTTAAATCTGGGAGAATTTTGAGTTTGACAGGAACTGTTCAGAAGATGAATGACTTTCTTAAATAGACAACTGACACTAACTAAACTATGAACATGAGATTCTCTGATGTCGGGGCAACAAAACAATATAACTTCAGTAGAGATCAGAAACCCATGGGTATCCCCACGGACGACCTAAAATACGCCACTCTAACTGGCAAACTCAACACTCGCCTACTTGACACGTCTTACTAACAATAAAGACAGTTGAAGCGTTCAACACCACTCACAATGGATCTTGAATGTTCCAACTGTAAACAGACATATCTAAGTTGACTCAAAACAAAGGTGTTCTCTCTCACATTCAAATATATTATATAGAGAGGTTGGTTTCAGTAAGTCAGAGAAAATGGGATAACGGAGGACTGAGGCGTCTTGAAGTGACGAGAAAACGGACTCCTCAGATGGAGGACTCAAAATAAAAGCAGAGGTACCTGTTTTGTGGGCTATTGAGCGTAATATGAATCATTTGATTTTGCCGTTAACTGACGTGTACGACCGTGGTCGTTACAAAGCTTTCCCCTCCCAAAGATTCAATATTATGCGGTATAGTCGACAAAACATTCACAGTAAATACACAATTTCAAACACAATATCTTGCAGTACTGGGGTAATGGTCATCAATACAGGCAACACACGTTACAGAATTTTCACATACGTAAAATTTTGCAACTCAGTTGAATAATCACACAAACTCCCAGCCAGGGGCAGATAAAATGAACATAGCACCACTTGTTATGGCACACAGAAGAACATAATAATACTTCAATATTGCAGAACACAATAATAAAAATAACAGGCCGGCCTGAATTACAGTTTTGTACACTTTTAACTGCACCATCCACCAGGACGGCAGGTAGTTTCCATCTTGGCAATTGATCAGACATGTATAACACTTTTAACTACAACATCCACTAGGATGACAGGTAGCTTTGTAGGACGCTTTCAACTACAACATCCACTAGGATGACAGGTAGCTTTGTAGGACACTTTCAACTACAACATCCACTAGGATGACAGGTAGCTTTGTAGGACACTTTCAACTACAACATCCACTAGGATGACAGGTAGCTTTGTAGGACACTTTCAACTACAACATCCACTAGGATGACAGGTAGCTTTGTAGGACACTTTCAACTACAACATCCACTAGGATGACAGGTAGCGTTGTAGGACACTTTCAACTACAACATCCACTAGGATGACAGGTAGCGTTGTAGGACACTTTCAACTACAACATCCACTAGGATGACAGGTAGCGTTGTAGGACACTTTCAACTACAACATCCACTAGGATGACACTGGACCCAAGCTTCAAAATTCAACAATTGAGATCTCAAGCTAGGAGTAGATAGACTGACCCCATCCAGCCACTGAAGTATTCGGGTTGACCTTATCACAAAAGAATCATTCTCCACTCGCGGGATGAGGCAAGATCGGAATGGCCAGAGTATGGACTCAAATAGACTTTAATGCCAGCAACCCGGTCCCCATGAAACCCCCAAAACCTCAGTGCCCTTCTGTTACTTTGCAATGCAAGCTTCTTAAACTGCACTAGGCCCATGTACTCTTGTACCTGCCTAGCAATTACTTCACCATGCATGCGTCTTAAACTGCACTAGGTCCATGTACTCTTGTACACGCCGAGCCGTGACTAAAGTCCAGCCCAACTACCTCCTACATTAACCCAGGCCTACTGCAGATAGGACCTCCAAGCAACTTGGATCACTCACACCAAACGATGTTCTCACTGCAGTAAGACACATCTACTCATTCCTCTTGTCCATGGTACATACTGACAATCCCTCCCCCAACAGGGTCACTCTGGCCACTTGACTGGCGAAGCAAACAGTTGATGTTCATCATCAACACATCCCAACCAGATGTAGACGCCCTTGACGGCAGAATCATCAGGTGGTAGCATTTACTTTTACTACTACAGTGCTTTTCACATTCAGCTCATCTCCGGTAACATCTTCGTATTTGGTACTTACAAGGCCTAAGGGGCCCCATGCCTAAAGTACAAACAAAACTTAAAGAAATTAACTGCACTGCCTGTACCAATCAAAACCGCACAACTACGCCTTCCCACTGGCAATTGTATGAAAGGGGAAACACTGGAAGGACTTTCCCAATACTCTAGCTAACCTGTCTGACAAGGTTGAAAAATCATTAGTCCACACTATGACATTATCAGGGTAGTTACATTCAACTCGGTTCTTCGCTGCAAAAAGGGGCTACTACTTGGTTTACTTCTCTGGTAAAAAATAAAAAGAATAACGGGACTGGTTGAAAAAACCCAAAAGATAAGCGTGTAAACCTTCATTAATTATATTCCATCACTAAATGTGGTTAGGTCTCGACTTTTGTCGTCAAGTATTTCTTTAATAATATGTGGCTTTCAAGTCTAAGGTAGAATACTATTCATTTCTTGCTGCTCTCTCTACTAATTTATCTAAGTTGGGTAAGTCTAAGCATACTTAACAAAAGATCTATTCAAATCACTGACTTCTCCCTTTCTCACCCGAATTCTAGTACCCATGATAACAACTAGCTTCCCCAGCCTCACCGGCAGTTTTCCTTTCATCAGGTTCCGATCCCGACGGGAAATTTCTAAACTTGATTTTCTCACCACCCCTCCGAGCCTTCGGCGTTCCCCACCGATGAATGCTGGCCTCCATGGCTTTGGCAAGTTCTCGGAACTCACACATAAGTTGTAACTTATTCCCAACTACTGTGATCATCGTGCGCTGATGTCACAACAAATCTTCTACAAAACAACCCCACCAAAGATAAATTCAATTAACATCCTTCCAGAGCAAAGGAGGTAAACGTTAACACATAAATGCCTCGGATACCTTTTAAATGGATACTCACCAAAATAAATAATCGGCAATAGTATCGGTAACTCACTCAGCAGATTAATTATCTCTAAAGAGAACACTACAAGGTTTCAATTCACACAGTACTCATAGCAATGCTCAAAATAAAATACTTGATGATACTTGACGAGAATGTCTTAAGAAAATATAAATCTGTAGCTTTCACGGATGATTAACACAAAGCGGATTTTCTGTACTCACAAGAATTCACTGTCTTTTTCAATTATCTTGACACTGTGTTAACACTACACAATTTACTCTGTGCTTTACTCACAATTGGTGGTCCTTACATGTACAGAGGGTGTTTCCAGCAATCCATTTTCAGAGATTGTATGTCTTAGATGTCCATTTCACCACAGAGTCCTCAACCCAATCAATACTATGGCTGAAAATACACCGGAATTAGTTCTCAAATACATATAACCTCTTTACCAACAATGCATATCAGTCTACACTGTAAGAAATGGTAAGGCAGTATGTAATAAAATTCTCCGTTAAAAAAAAAGGTTGAAAAATACAACACTGAAAAATTTAACACCAAACTTGTGTTATCTCAATAAATTCAATGGTAACAAATTGACTCCAACTGAGAATTAAAACTCTTTCTAGATATTTCACAATTCAGGTCACTAGCAAAAGAAAAAATAATAACATAACATAACATACACATATAAACAAAATTTATATAACACTCACTTGGGTTATATAAAAATTTCAAAAGTTAGAAAAATACTTCAAGTGAGAATCTGAACACTTTCAATTGAAATCACAATACTTCCAATAAATGTCACAGCTAAAAAATAAAACATTGGATTACATAACCTTTGCACACATGACATTTCTGGTGACACTCAAGAGATGAACTCAGTTCATCACACTCTGAACATGGCAGGTGTACAGTATACTGCCCACTCAATGTCTGTAAATATCCAAAGATTAATACACTGGTCACAAAAAAAAATTACACAAATGTGCAATTACCACTTTCCTGAAATTTCACACAATAAAACTCACAAAGATGAGTTAGGTAGCTTATTTCAAAAAAAAATTGGTGCATTACCTAACTCTGTAACACAGAAAAAAAAATTATAACTTTCTTTCACAAAAGAAGTGGTGAAACTAAATCAATTGTTAGTTCTTACCTAACTCTTAAAACTTTGCAATTACAACTACAGTATTGTACTTTACACAAAAGTTTGTACTTTAAATCACACAATTATTTGTACTCCTTACTGATGACAAAACTTATACATTACTGTATACTGTATTCTGAGAAAACAAATTCACCAAGTACCACACCTCAAGTATATCCTCGGACTTGGGAACAAATCATCATGTGTACTTTTGAGTATTAAGGTCTTGATCCATTTCCTTGATGTCTACCGTTTGGAACAGGTAACACCACCACAATTGTTTTAACCAAGACGAAAACGGACGAAAAAAAAAAGGTTCTACAAATATCAAGTATTAATTTTCTCTCTTTACAGGATCTAATACTCTTGGAAATGTGTTTAAATTAATCTGATTTGTTTTCATTTATTGTCGATCCTTTATAAGAGGACTCGTGGATCCCCGAGCCTAGCCGGCCATTTTGTTTACATTTTTCGGTCGCTCTAAAATACCATTAAAACAATATTGAGTATAAACGTTTGGCTCAACTGATGATCTCAAACATGTCCCAACATTTTTTTGCCTCAACTCCACATTCTGTAACTCATTTAGGTAGATGTCCCTCACTACACATACACTGGACTATGTGTAATGTTACAGCTAATGTGTTATCAAGATATTGCACATTATAAGTTCATGTGTGGTCATTATTATATCAAACGGAGGAATTTTAAAGAGCTATTACACCACCTGTATCATTAGTTGTCGCCAGGTGAAGGAATGTTTAGGTAGATTATATTTTATTTACTGTAATTAAAGTTTCAATACCTAAGACGTTCCACTATAAGAGTCTTTCAACCTCAGGTAGGTCTTAAGACTTTCTACTCTAGGTCTTACACCCTGGAGTAGCTGTATCGTCCACTTAGGTAATTTACTCCACAAGGAACTACAAGTTACACCTTGATGTAACACTTCATTTACTGCCAAACTTTATAGGGAAATATTTTTTCACAAAGAATTTCAAGTTACAATTTCACATAATAAGTCACATTACAAACGTTCCTTCGGCTTACAGTTAAACTTTGCAATGTCAAGATACTTTTTTTACTGCAGAGGAAAGTATCCGTCATCATCATCATCACCACACACACACACACACACACACACACACACGCGCGCGCGCGCGCGCAAAGACAAAACTCCTGTATCCAGATTCTCAAAAGTTTATAAATTAAATTCTTCCCTAAAATTAAACAGACAATACATCTATTAATCATAGAGTATGTGAACAATATCGACGCCATATTGGTTACCATCTTGGAGTCATATAATTAGTTAGCTACATAGTGTTAATTATTTAGTTAAATAGGAAAAAATAATCTACTAGCGTGTGTTGTGACCAAAATAAATCAACATTGTATTTACTTTCTCCTCCAGGGGGCACTAAGTCTAGAAAAATGACACAATTGACATCTACATAAAGTGACTGACCAAGGGTAGATATTGGCTACCTTTTGTGTTACTTTGAGGTCGTAAGAACACACAGAGCTGCTCTTAAGGATGTTTACCACAATACACCTCAACCAGTTTCTCATTCACAAAAGTCAAACAATAAATCTGGTTCAAAAGATACACCGTAAATTTTATTAGGATACAATAATCAATTACTGTATTTTTGCATTGAGGCGAATAGTCTTATGGTGTTAAGATGTGTTCTTAAGCCACGAAGGTAAACAAAAGGTATTCAATATCTGCCTTGGTTGACGATGATCTGTAGACGTTAGCAAGTCCTCCTCCTCCTGCTCTCGATTAAGGTAAAGAAGGCCTCACCTGACCAAAATTGTTAATTAAGATAGATTACATGAAGATTAACCCTCCCAGCTTATTTCAACTAATGATTAACCTAACGCTACATGGGAAGTTAAGTTAGGTTAGATTAAGTTAGGTTAGGGTAGGGTAGGGTAGGGTAGGGTAGGGTAGGGTAGGGTAGGGTAGGGTAGGGTAGTTCAGGTCAGGTCAGGTCAGGTCAGGTCAGGTCAGGTCAGGCAGTGCCAGTGTAGTTAATCTTGAGGTTAAATAAACTAGAGGCTAATCTTCACATGAGCCACTAAGACACTTTGACGGAGGCGGTTACGTACAACAGGAAAGCTTTGATAACGTATAATGTACAGTATATACCGTTTAAGTTGCGTCAGCAGCTCTATACACCACTTATTGACCTACTCATTCACTGCCGTAGAAATATTTACTTCTAACAGGTTTCTATATGGTTCCCAGTCATTATAATACGACCTTGTAAAATCAAATGATCTAAATTAAACTAAACTTATCCAAATTAAACTTATTAGCTAACAAATCCTTCTAAAACACGATATATGTAAATCAAAAGTTCTAAATTCAACTTAACTTATCGTAATATAACTATTATAACTAAACCATTTTAATTAAACCTAACCTAAACACCTCAAGTGCCACAAACAGAAGGAAAAAACACCCTTAATATTATCGTGTAAGAAGCCCTGTAACCCACTAACTCAAGGTAATGCATCTATATCAATCTACCTGCGTCGGAAGCTCTATACGTGACTATGATCGTTACCCACTGCTGGAGAACATTTGTACTTCTATAATTACCCCTGGAGAAACAATGCACCAATTTACGATTTATTTATTTTATTTTTCATTTATTTTTTTATTCTTGGTCCATACTGTAAACACCGCCCGCTTGTGAGTCCCGTCAGCCATTTTGTTCTAACTTTCGGGGATTCTAAAATAAACTATAAATAAATAAATAAATAAAACAAGCATCTTTTGTTTTTCTAACCCATGAGCTGTGAGTCTTCACTATATACTTCAACATTACTGTAAACTAGTGGAGCCAAGACGAGAAGGTATTTCAAATCCCTAAAGGGTTTTACAAGTGGAGAGTCTTACAAGTGGAGGGTCTTACAGGTGGAGGGTCTTACAAGTGGAGGGTCTTACAGGTGGAGG
>NW_024722050.1:107500-173081 GCF_018991925.1 Homarus americanus | reverse complement strand
TCACCTCCTCTCACACTTGTTTCTACCTAATCTCCTCCCTCAGTACTCTCCCCACCTCCTCACGCCCCTCTCCCAGTCGGTCTTCTCCCCTTTTACATACACTTCTCTGTCTTCCCTTTACCTTCCCCCACTCACACTGTCTCCCCAGCATCTCCCCATTTTCACATTCCCCTCCCACTCTCCACCTACATTCTCACCTTCACCTGTTAACTCCACTCTCCCACTCCTCTCCACCACCCCACTCCTCCTTGTCACACCCACCACCCATTCCTCTCTCTCCTCCCACCCATTCTCTCCCACCACCCATTATTCCTCTTTCCACCACCCATTCCCTCCTCACCACCCATTTTTCTTCACACCCATCTCCTCACCACCCCCTCTTATCACCCATTCTCTCCCACCATTCCTCCTCTCACCACCTATTCCCCTTCTCACCATTCATTTCTCTTCACCCATCCTCTCTTACCACCTATCTCCCCTCACCTCAATCTCCCTCCCTCTCACCACCCTATTCTTCTCACCACCCATCTCCTCTTACCACCCATCCTCTACCACCCATCTCCCCTCTTACCACCCATCCCCTCCTTCTCCCCACCCACCCACCTCTCGGGGAGCACTACTCAAATGCTTTTCCCAGGATTAAGGGAGAACTACCTCGGGCTTCTCCACCACCACAAACATCCCTACATCATCCTGGAGATAAAAACATTACCGGGAATAATATCAATACTATATTTATTATCAGTATAATTTAATCGGTATTGTGTATATTTGTATCAGTTTATACTTAATTACGCTTATCAGTATTATCAGTATTATTTGTTACGTATATCAGTATTATCAGTATTATTTGTTACGTATATCAGTATTATCAGTATTATTTGTTACGTATATCAGTATTATCAGTATTATTTGTTACGTATATCAGTATTATCAATATTATTTGTTACGTATATCAGTATTATCAATATTATTTGTTACGTATATCAGTATT
Organism: Homarus americanus; assembly: GCF_018991925.1. Lineage (NCBI taxonomy): Eukaryota > Metazoa > Arthropoda > Malacostraca > Decapoda > Nephropidae > Homarus > Homarus americanus. The sequence goes on along the minus strand of NW_024722050.1, from coordinate 172,087 downwards.
ATCAATATTATTTGTTACGCATAATAATATATCAATATTATTTGTTACGTATATCAGTATTATCAGTATTATTTGTTACGTATATCAATATTATCAATATTATTTGTTACGTATATCAGTATTATCAGTATTATTTGTTACGTATATCAATATTATCAATATTATTTGTTACCTGATATAATATTATCAAATATTTGTTACGTATATCAGTATATCAATATATTTGTTACGTATCAGTATTATCAGTATTATTTATGTCAGTATAGTTTGTTTATCAGTATTAATGTCTGGATACATATATAGTTACTTGTATTTCTATTTATCATTATTTAGGTATAGATTTATATACATACATGCATCACTGACAGTCCCATACTATATTATATCATTATTAAAAAAATACAAATAATTTTAAAATACAAAAATGACGGAAACATCCAAATTATTATAGGTTGAGATGTAATGATGGTTTAACTTTAACCCTTTGAAGATGATGGTTTAACCCCTTCAAGATTATGGTTTAGATGTTGGTTTATCCCTTTAAGATGTTACAATAATTTGACCCCTTGAAGATGTTGGTTTATACCTTTGAAAATGATGGTTTAACCCCTTCAAGATTATGGTTTTGATGTTGGTTTATCCCCTTTAAGATGTTACTGTAATTTAACCCTTGAAGATGTTGTTTTTAACCCCTTCAAGACGATGGTTTAACCCCTTTAAGATATTGGTTTAATCCTTTTCCCCAAAGGCTTAAGTGACACTCGATACAGAAAAATCAGCTCAGTATATTATTATTATTATTATTATTATTATTATTATTATTATTATTATTATTATTATTATAATATAACTTTGGCGGAAGCTACAAGGACCTGATCGATCACCTGGTATATAATAGTTATAGGTGTGTATAGCTGTGGTACAGCAGTGTATAGCAGTCACAGATGTATAGTTGTGGTATAGCCGTTTATAGCCACATATAGCTGTGTATAACGAGGTATATCCGCATAGCCAAGAATAACCGTGTATAACGAGGTATATCCGTGTATAGCCAAGAATAACCGTGTATAGCGAGGTATATCCGTGTATAGCCAAGTATAACCGTGTATAACGAGGTATATCCGTGTATAGCCAAGAATAACCGTGTATAGCGAGGTATATCCGTGTATAGCCAAGTGTAACCGTGTATAACGAGGTATATCCGTGTATAGCCAAGTATAACCGTGTATAGATTACTCCCCAGCCATTTTTCATTCCTCGATTCGTCTTGATATAAGATTTCGTACTCTCTCTATATCGACTGTGGCTGTCCTTCCCTTCACTTCCCCTCTTCCTTTCCTCCTACCCCCAACCCCTCCTTCCTCCCTCCTATTCCAACCCCCTCTCCTTCCTCCCTCCTATTCCAACCCCCTCTCTCTTCCTCCTCCCACCTTCAGCGGCCAGGTTTTTTCCCCTCGATTTGTAGCTGTCAGTCGCAGTAACAGTCACGGAGACCGCGGTGTGTGGGAGACCTGCAGACCATGAAGAGACCTGGGAGACCATAGTTAGTGGTAGACCTGGGCCATAGGAGACCTGGGAGACCATAATTAGTGGGAGACCTGGGCCATGGGAGACCTGGGAGACCATAGTTAGGGGGAGATTTGAGAGAACGAGTGTGTGTGTGTGTGTGTGTGTGTGTGTGTGTGTGTGTGTGTGTGTGTGTGTGTGTGTGTGTGTGTGTGTGTGTGTGTGTGTGTGTGTGTGTGTGTGTGTGTGTGTGTGTGTGTGTGTGTGTGTGTGTGTGTGTGTGTGTGTGTGTGTGTGTGTGTGTGTGTGTGTGTGTGTGTGTGTGTGTGTGTGTGTGTGTGTGTGTGTGTGTGTGTGTGTGTGTGTGTGTGTGTGTGTGTGTGTGTGTGTGTGTGTGTGTGTGTGTGTGTGTGTGTGTGTGTGTGTGTGTGTGTGTGTGTGTGTGTGTGTGTGTGTGTGTGTGTGTGTGTGTGTGTGTGTGTGTGTGTGTGTGTGTGTGTGTGTGTGTGTGTGTGTGTGTGTGTGTGTGTGTGTGTGTGTGTGTGTGTGTGTGTGTGTGTGTGTGTGTGTGTGTGTGTGTGTGTGTGTGTGTGTGTGTGTGTGTGTGTGTGTGTGTGTGTGTGTGTGTGTGTGTGTGTGTGTGTGTGTGTGTGTGTGTGTGTGTGTGTGTGTGTGTGTGTGTGTGTGTGTGTGTGTGTGTGTGTGTGTGTGTGTGTGTGTGTGTGTGTGTGTGTGTGTGTGTGTGTGTGTGTGTGTGTGTGTGTGTGTGTGTGTGTGTGTGTGTGTGTGTGTGTGTGTGTGTGTGTGTGTGTGTGTGTGTGTGTGTGTGTGTGGTGTCCTCCCCACACCCTTTTATTCTCCTTTACACCCCACCTCCTCCTAATAAAACACAAAGTAAACAAAATAAATATCACTTCATATAAAATAAGTACTTAATAGAATAAACGAATAAATTATAAATACCTTAACTCTATAATATAAAACTTATTGAGTAGACCAACATATATATGACACATTATAGGTGAAAATAATCTTGATAAACCCTACGGACATCACCACCGCGTTTCACTTATTTTACTTTTTTATTATTATTATTATTATTATATATATTATTATTATATATATATATATTATTATTATTATTATTTTATTATTATTATTATTATTATTATTATTATTATTATTATTATTATTATTATTATTATTATTATTATTATTATTATTATTTGGGGTCGGGGGTCGGGGGTGATCGTTTTCCTACTCTGGCATTCGTGTTCCAGACCTGGTGATCGTGTTGCAAAATTTGTATTCTTTCTCCAGCCCTGGCGATTGTTTTTCAGGACTGGCATTTGTTCATCAGCACTGACTTATAGTCGACTGACTGACTGACTGAAGAACCTTTTTTTCAAGCCCAGCTGACTCGTGTTTTTCCCAGCCAGGACGAAAATGGAGGCTGTCAACTTATTCCACATTGTTTTGTTTGTTTTTTATCTAGGATGAACAAGAACGTCTCCTGTTGCCTTATTCCATATTGTTTTTCTTATCTAGGACGAACAAGATCTCCTGTTACCTTTTTCTTTATATTTTTTTAGTCCAGGACGGACAAGGTCGTCTTCCTCTACCGTTATCTTTATTCTTTTTTTTTATCTAGGATGGGGAAGGTATGGTCATGTTGTACCATTATGATGCAGAGAGACTGTGTGTGTGTGTGTGTGTGTGTGTGTGTGTGTGTGTTGTGTGTGTGTGTGTGTGTGTGTGTGTGTGTGTGTGTGTGTGTGTACTTTTGGTATAACTACTAAATACTAATCAGTGTACAGTCTCAGTAATGTATTTTTAAGTATCTCAAATGTAGACACTTTTGACTCACTTAACACGCACTTTTTTTTTTACTTATATATGAAAGTAAAAGAGAAGGAAAGTCTTTGTCGTTCGGTCTGGTGTTAATGAGACCAAATGGACACACACACACAGTTAATTAAGTCAGATTGTTAAAGTAAACTGTTTAAATATTATACTGTTACCTGCCACTCACCGTCACCTGTCTCATTAACTGGTATGGTTTAAGGTCGTGACGTAACCAGCCATATCAGCCTTAACCAATCAGCGTCCAAGTAGTGCAAGATGTTGACCATTCAGCGTCGAGATGCGTAATATTATCGACCAATCAAACCAAAGGTGCGTCTTAAGTCGAGCAGTATCCTATATGAGCCTTTAGAGTAGACCAATTATTTTTAAGATACGACTGCCATAGACCAATCAGATTTAAGATATGATTTCCCTTAACTATTCACATTTAATGGCCTTCCATTGACCAATCAGGTGACAAGATGAGTCAACTCTCCACCAATAAGATACAAATATGAGAAATGTGTGATAGAGTCTTTACATAATATATATAATGGCGCGTGGTGGTCGATGGAGTGACGGTAGAGACCCTGGTTGACGACAGATAATTTGCTAGATTGTGATAGACGGGTTAGATTATTATTTCATCTTCACTGTCTCTTTACCGTCTCTTGTTGTGGTGATTTACGTGTCTTTTGTTGTTTTTGTTTTAGTGAGATATTGAGTAACAGATGTGGGTTGTCAGGGGCTTTTGTTAATATGATTTCTGGTATACCTTTATATAACAGATGGCGTGTAAGGTTTTGTTAAAAATAGACTCTCTCTCGTCTTCTGTCTCTCTCTCTCTGTCTCTCTCTCTGTCTCCTCTCTCTCTCTGTCTCTGTCTCTGTCTCTCTCTCGGGGGTGTGAGGGAGGTTAACATTACAGGTGGAATCTTTTGTTGAATGTTGCTATTGTTTGCTTGAATAACAAAAAATATCTGTATGGGTGAATAATAGGTTGCGTGGCGAGGGTATTGTTTTCGGTTCTGTCTGTCTGTCTGTCTGTCTGTCTGTCTGTCTGTCTGTCTGTCTTCTAAAATAACCTCAAGAACGACACTGCGGATTTTACACTAAATTTATCAATGTCGTCGAGATAATTTTTTTAGCGGTAATGTTGCGAAAATTGATCAGCTGTTGCCATGGTGAAAATTGATCAGCTGTTGCTATGGTGACATTCCGCAAGGAGAATGGATGAATGAGTAGTGATGGAGAAGGAAGAGGAATGAAGTCAGGAATGATGGGGAATGGGGAAGAAAGCCATAGATGATGAGGAAGAAGGAAGGGGATGCCAGGGGGTGGTGGGGAATGGGGGCAAGAGAAAAAGGAAGGAGGAAAAAGGAGGGTAATAAATGCCGTTAGTTGATGAGAAATGGGGGTTAAGGAAAAGGAAAGCCAAGGGGGAAGGGAAGGAAGGGAAGGAGAGGGAGGGAGGGAGGGAGGGAGGGGGTATGGAAAGGTGGATAATTAAGGGTGTGTTGACAGCAGTGTGAGAGTGTTTGAGGGCAGCCCATCATTGAGGAAGATGGGAGAGGTGAGGAGAGGTGAGGGGGAGGTGAGAGAGGTCAGGAGAGGGGAGGGAGGGGTGAGAGAGGTCAGGAGAGGGGAGGAGGTTGATGATATAAAAATAGTTTTTTAAGAGGGTTTCGTGTTCCTGAGGCCATAGAGGAAGAGAAGAGGAGGGTAAGAGGAAGGGAGAGGGAGGGAAGGAGGAGAGGGAATAAAGAAAGAGAAAAAGGAGACCAGAACAGTGAGAGGATTAGAGAGAGGAGGATAAGAGTGGGGAGAAGGAAGGAGGAGGAGGGAGGAAGAAGAAGGATAAAGAAGATGAAAGAAAGAGAATGAGAGAGAGGAAAGGAGAGAGGGAGAGAGAGAGAGACAGACACCCACCACCACCACCCACCTCCTTTTAACCCGCATCACCTTATAATAAAAATGTTAAACGCGCTTGAGACGACCCCACATAAGAGAGAGATAAGAGATGTTTTGGTCAGGTCAGGTCAGGTCAGGTCAGGTCAGGTCAGGCTGTTCAGTGAGGAGAACTCCACTATCTCTAAAAACCCTGCCCCGACCTCCTTCTCTTGCGAGCTTGAGATAGTTAGGGTGGGGGCATGACGGTAAGGTTGTATGGTACGGTAAGGTTGTATGGCACGGTAAGGTTGTATAGGTACAGTAAGGTTGTGGGTGCATGGTAAGGTCAGGCGGTACGGTAAGGTTGTATGGTACGGTAAGGTTGTATGGTACGGTAAGGTTGTATGGGACGGTAAGGTTGTATGGTACGGTAAGGTTGTATGGTACAATAGGTTGTATGGGACGGTAAGGTTGTATGGTACGGTAAGGTTGTATGGGACGTAAGGTTGTATGGTACGGTAAGGTTGTATGGTACGGTAGGTTGTATGGTAAGGTAAGGTTGTATGGTACGGTAAGGTTGTATGACGTTATATGGGACGGTAAGGTTGTATGGTACGGTATACAGTGGTACGGTAAGGTTGTATGGTACGGTAAGGTTGTATGGTACGGTAAGGTTGTATGGTACGGGGTTGTATGGTACGGTATATTGTATGGGACGGTAAGGTTATATGGTACGGTAAGGTTGTATGGTACGGTAAGGTTGTATGGTACAGTAAGGTTGTATGGGACTTGCAAGGTTGTATGGTACGGTAAGGTTGTATGGTACGGTAAGGTTGTATGGGACGGTAAGGTTGTGGCGGTACGGTAAGGTTGTATGGTACAAGGTTGTATGGTACGGTAAGGTTGTATGGTACGGTAAGGTTGTATGGTACGGTAAGGTTGTATGGCAGGCACGGTAAGGTTGTATGGCAAGGTAAGGTTTGTATGGGACGGTAAGGTTGTATGTTACTATAAGGTTGTATGGGGACTGTAAGGTTGTATGACCGTAAGGTTGTATGGATAATGGTACAAGGTTGCATGGATCTGGTAAGGTTGGTATGATCTGCAAGGTTGTATATACTGCGGTTATTGCATGATGGTAACAGATGGTACGGCAATGTTGTATGACCAGTAAGGTTGTATGGGACTGTAAGGGTTGGTATGATCTGCATAACAGTATGATAAGGTCAGGCGGTGTACAATGGACATGCATATTGTATGGTACGGTACAAGATGGGGACTGCAATTGTATGTATACGGTAAGGTTGTATGGTGCCGGTACAGCGGCAATGGTAAGGTCAGTGGTACGGTATAAGCCATATGGGGATTTGCAAGGTTGGTACGGACCAGGTTGTGGCGACGGTAAGGTTGGCGGAACAGTAAGGTTGTGGATGGTGCTAGGTTGTTGCACGGCGCTAAGGTTGGTATGGCTGCAAGGTTGTACGTATACTTACACAGTATGGCACGAGTAAGGTGTTATTGTATGGCACGGTAAGGTAGGATCTGGCGGTTGTGCGCGAAAGGTTGTATGGCACGGTAAGGTTGGTATGAATGTAAGGTCAGGCGTATAATGGTATGTATGGCACGGTTATTGTATGGCATGCGGTTGTTGGTATGGCACGGTAAGGTTGTATGGCACGGTAGGTTGTAGGCGGGATCTGCAAGGTTGGTATCGATCTGCAAGGTTGGTATGGGACAGGTGTGGTATGGCACTTGTACAAGAGGTGGCACGGTAAGGTTGTGGACGGCACGGTAAGGTTGTATGGACGGATAAGGTGGTACGGCAAGGTTGGTATGGCACGGTAAGGTTGGTATGGTACGGTAAGGTTGTATGGCACGGTAAGGTTGTGGCGGATCTGACAGCGGCAACGGCAAGGTGACGAGGGTTGGGCGTCAGGCGGTATGGCAGGTTGATGGCGGGACGGCATTATGGACGTAAGGTTGTATGGCACGGTACAGACGGTAAGGTTGTATGGTACTGGTAAGGTATAATGGCAGTTGGATACAAGGTTGTATGGCAACGGTAAGGTTGTATGACCTGGCATGGTTGCAATTTGCATGAGGTTGTGGCGAGCACGGTAAGGTTGTATGGCACGGTAAGGTTGGTATGGGGACGGTACAGATGGCATGCAGTATGCTGTAAGTGGTAATGTAAGGGTTAGGGTAGCATGGCAAGGTTGTATGGCACGGCAAGGTTGTATGACTGGTAAGGTTGTATGGGATCTGGTAAGGTTGGTGGACGGTAATGGTGGGAAGGTTGGTATGGACGGTAAGGTTGTATGGCGCTGTAAGGTTGTATGGTGACCAGTGTTGTAGGGTTTGGTAAGGTTGGACGGCAGTTGTAAGGTGACAGGCGGCAATGGAAGGTTGTATGACTTGGTATGGGCCAGGCGATGCAAGGTTGTATGACTACAAGGTTGTATGGCACGGTAAGGTTGTATGGGACGGTAAGGTTGTATGGTACGGTGAGGTTGTATGGTACGGTAAGGTTATGGTACGCAGTAAGGTTGTATGGTAGCACGGTAAGGTTGTGGCGGTACGGTAAGGTTGTATGGCACAGTAAGGTTGTATGGCACGGTATGTATTGTGTATGATTGTAAGGTTGTACGGCACGGTAAGGTTGTATGACTTGCAAGGTTGTATGGTACGGTAAGGTCAGAAGTGATTGGTATAGTACGGTACGGTAAGTTGCTGAATGGGACTGGTAAGGTTGTATGACGGTAAGGTTGTATGATCTGCAAGGTTGGTGGCGACTGTAAGGTTGTAGGCACGGTAAGGTTGTATATACGGTAAGGTTGTATGGTACGGTAAGGTTAAGTGTGGATTGCAAGGTTGTATGGTACGGTTGTGGGGGATTTGCAGGTTGTACGGTACGGTAAGGTTGTATGACTTGTAAGGTTGTATGGTACGGTAAGGTTGTATGACGGTAAGGTTGGTATGATACCAGTAAGGTTGTATGGGACGGTAATAAGGGGATGTGCAAGGTTGTATGACTGTAAGGTTGTATGGGGATAGCCAGTAGGGGATTTGCAGGTTGTATGGTACTTGGTGAAGGTTGTAAATGGGGATTTGGCGTTGTACGGTACGGTAAGGTTGTATGACGGTAAGGTTGTATGGGACGGTAAGGTTGTATGACCGTAAGGTTATATGACTGAAGGTCAGGTGACGGTAAGGTAGCGGCAATGGTAAGGTTTGTATGGTACGGTAAGGTTAGGTATGACAGGGGATTTGAAGTACGGTACGGTAAGGTTATGTTGGGTATGGTACGGTAAGGTTGTTGGGTACGGTATGCGAAGTGATTGCAAGGTTGTACGCATAGGTAAGGTATGTTCCGGTAAGGTTGTATGGGACAGTAGGTACGGTATAATGTATGGCAATGCAAGGATGTGTTGGGTAAGGTCAGGTCGGCACGGTAAGGTTATGGGGACTGTGGTTAGTATGACGGTGAGGTTGTACATGACGTAAGGTTGTATGGTACGGTGAGGGACGGTAAGGTTGTATGGTACGGTGGGGATGTAGGCGTGGATGGTACGGTAAGGTTGTATGGCGGGTATACGGTACGGTAAGGTTGTACGGTACGGTAAGGTTGTATGGGACAGTAAGGTTGTATGGTACGGTAAGGTTGTATACGGTGATGTTGTACGGAACGGTAAGGTTGTACGGGACAGTAAGGTTGTACGGGACGGTGGTTGTATGGTACGGTAAGGTTGTATGGTACGGTGTTGTACAGGACGGTAGGTACGACGGCGGTGTTGTACAGGACGGTAGGTTGTACGGTACGGTAAGGTTATGGAAGGTTGGAAAGTGTGGGTCTGTAATTACTAATGAGGTAATGAATGTTAATTATGTTGGGTATGTGTACGTGTCTGTTAATTAACACACACACACACACACAGAACACACACACACACACACACACACACAGAAATTCTCACACCTTCAACCCACTTCCCTTACCCCTAACCCATTTCACCCTTAATCCACTTCCCTCACCCTTAACCACACTTCCTCTCACCCTAACCCACTTCTCTTACCTCCTAACCCACTTCCCTCACCCTAACCACACTTCCTTCACCCTAACCACACCTCACCCTTAACCACACTTCTCCTCACCCTAACCACACTTCTCCTTCACCCTAACCACACTTCCCCTAACCACACTTTCCCTCACCCCAACCACACTTCCTCTCACCCTTAACCTCACTTCACCCCTTAACCACACTTTTCACTTTAACCACACTTCACCCTTACCACACTCCCTCACCCTTAACAACACTTCCTCACCCTAACCCATTTCTCCTTACCCTAACCACACTTCTCCTCACCTAACCAATATCTTCACCTAACCACACCTCACTTCTTAACAACATCACTTCCTTAACCCATTCTCTCACCCCAACCACACTTCTCTCATCCTAACCACACTTCTCCTCACCCAACTCCATTCTCACTTAACCTACCTCACACTTAACCCACTCCCTCATCCTAACTCCACCTCACCTCCCAACCACTTCCTCTCATCCTAACCACACTTCCTCATCCTAACCACACTTCTCCTTCACCCCTTAACCCACTTCCTCACCCTTAACCTCACTTTCCTTCACCCTTAACCACATTTTCCTCACCCTTAACCCACTTCACCCTTAACCACACTTCTCACCCTTAACCACACTCTCACCGTTAACCAAATCCTCACCCTTAACCCACTTCTCTCATTCTTAACCCACTCATCTCCCCACTGAGGGATCAGAGTGAGCCGTGTAATTAGTCGCAGTTAACAGTGAGGCAACTCTGTGTATGTTCGAGTGTTCTGCCGTGTTCGAGTGTTCTGCCGTGTTCAGGGTTCTGCTGTTCGAGTGTTCTGCCGTGTTCGGTTCTGTCGGTTCGAGTGTTCTGCCGTGTTCGGAGTGTTCTGCCGTGCGAGGTTCTGCCGTATTTCTGCGTGAGTGTTCGCCGTGTTCGAGTGCTCTGCCGTGTTCGAGTGCTCTGCCGTGTTCGAGTGTTCTGCCGTGTTCGAGTGCTCTGCCGTGTTCGTAGGTGTTCAAGTGGTTTCCTGTATTAAAGTGTTCACCCGTGTTCTCCTGTGAACTTTATTCCCCCCTGTTCCCTCGTATTAAAGTGTTCACCTTGATCTCTATTCCCCCGTGTTCACCCGTATTAAAGTGTTCAGCAGTGTTCACCAGCACACCTCGCTGGAACATTTCCCAACGGTGCGATCGACGTCTTCTGATGTAACTCTCTCTCTCTCCATCACTCACTATTTTTATCCGGATTATTCTGCCATAAATTCCCACAATGGCTTATGCAAATATATATTTCTAATGTTGTGTTTTTATTACTATTTATTGTAGTGTTGTCCATTTTCCTCTTCTCCTCAAACAAGAAAAAGAATTAGTTGTTTTTTACTGACTTTTCACTGACTGAGTAACGAAAGTGACACACACACACACACACACACACACACACACACACACACACACACATATCAATATCATCATCACACACACACACACATTCACACACACACACACACACAGACGTAGTATAATTTTCATTGATTCACTCACTCATTCACTCATACACTGATTAATTTTTTTCATTACAATTTATTTTATTATTATTATTATTATTATTATTATTATTATTATTATTATTATTATTAATATTATTATTATTATTATTATTATTATTATTTTTATTATTTGTTTTTCGCTGTACTGAGGTATTTTCTTTCTCCCAAACATCCGATTTTCTCCCCAGGATCCGATCACAGGCCCGGGGAGAAAGAGGGGAGATGAGAGGGGAGAGGAATATCTGAGGGAAATGAGAGGGGAGGAGTAGAGGGAGTGGTCGAATTACTCAGTTCAGTTCGACCGGAATGGTTGTGTCGAATTGACGACCTCTCTCTCTCTCTCTCTCTCTCTCTCATCACCATCTCCTCCCTCCTCCATTCCTTACTTATTTTTCCCCTTTCTCCCTCCTCCTTTCTACTTCCTTCCTTTCGTTCTCTTCTCTCCCTCCCTCCCTTTATCACTCCTCCTCTTCCCTTTCCCTCCCTCCAGCAGCTAAACTGGGTGGGCCGTTCTATATTGATTCTGTATGTAGATTACTGAGACTTTTAACATACTGTGTGATGAGGCGTAGTTGTTGTGAGTAAGGACGTGTGAGCCGTGGTTGTGAGTTAGGGATGTGTGGCCGTGGTTGTGAGTTAGGGATGTGGAGCCGGTTGTGAGTTAAGGATGTGAGCCGTGGTTGTGAGTCAGGATGTGTGAGCCGTGGTTGTGAGTCAGGGATGTGGAGCCGTGGTTGTGAGTCAGGGATGTGTGAGCCGTGGTTGTGAGTTAGGATGTGTGAGCCGTGGTTGTGAGTTAGGGATGGGAGCCGTGGTTGTGAGTTAGGATGTGAGCCGTGGTTGTGAGTTAGGGATGTGTGGAGCCGTGGTTGTGAGTTAGGATGTGTGAGCTGGTTGGAGTCAGGGATGTGAGCCGTGGTTGTGAGTTAAGGATATGTGAGCCGTGGTTATGAGTTAAGGATGACTCATAACAGCCAGAATGAGAGAGAGAGAGAGAGACGAAAATAGATAAGATAAAAAATCCACTAATTACAATAACAACTTTTAATACAATATAATTCAACACCAACACAAAATATACACAAATATGTCTCTTGTTTTTCGCCCCTCCATCAAACTTATTATTATTGTCATTATTTTTATCTAATTCATTAACCTGTCGTGGCTCCTGTCAAGTTTTTCATCACCTGTCTAATTATACCGTCATCACCTGTTTGAATTTCCACTAATATTTAAGTAATATTTTATACTATTGTTGTAAAAATCTCTGTGTTATTCTGTTTATTTCTGTTTGGTTTTATTTAGTTTGTCATTTTTCTGTCTATTTATCATCTTCTGTCTAGTTACGTCGTTTATTGGTTCACTGGGATTAGTTTTGTATATATTTTATATCTGTTTGTATTATTATTATTATTATTATTATTATTATTATTATTATTATTATTATTATTATTATTATTATTATTATTATTATTATTATTATTATTATTATTATTATTATTATTATTATTATTATTTTAATTTGTCATCTGTCATATCTCTGTCAGCCCCTTGTTAATTATTGTCTATGTAATTATGAATATTTTTACACATTATTCGTAAAATCTGTCAAAATTAATATTACTGTCAAATTTTCTCTGTTCAAAATCTGTTCAAAAATAATATTACCTGAATTTTTCCTGTTCAAAATCTGTCAAAATTAATATAACTGTCACATCTCTCTCTGTGCGCCCAAATTATTATGACATCTTCACCTGTTTCATCATCACCTGTCATGTTATGTCACGTTACCTGGTGATACATTACGGAATATTTCACTTGTTTGTCCTAATTCCTGTGTTTATTAATTTGTTCGTGTTATTTTTGCTACATTGCTTTTAAAAATGTTTCATGTTAGTTTAGTTTAACATTTTAACATTGTTTACTTTTGTGATGGAGGATATACAGTAGACCGCCAGTACTGACTTCACGGGATTATGTTTTGATGTGAGGATTTTTTCTTTGGGTAATCTAGTCAGTGTTTTAATTATTCGTTACCTAAATAATAAAAGGGTATTTTTAGGTGAGCTTAAAGGTTGGTTTTATGTCAGTTGCGTGAGTTTTATATAATTTTAGGGAGTCGATCTTATTTTAAGGTGTAAACTACTGTATTTTTAGGAGTCGATCATATTTTAAGGCATAAATTATTGTATTTTAGGGAGTCGATCTTATTTTAAGGTGTAAACTACTTTTATTTTAGGGAGTCGATCATATTTTAAGTATAAATTATTGTATTTTAGGAGTCGATCTTATTTTAAGGCATAAACTATTGTATTTAGGAGTCGATCTTATTTTAAGGTGTAAACTACTGTATTTTAGGAGTCGATCATATTTAAGGTATAAATTATTGTATTCTAGGGAGTCGATCATATTTTAAGGTGTAAACTACTGTATTTTAGGGAGTCGATCTTATTTTAAGGTATAAATTATTGTATTTTAGGGAGTCGATCATATTTTAAGGTATAAACTACTGTATTTTAGGGAGTCGATCATATTTTAAGGTGTAAACTACTGTATTTAGAGTCGATCTTCTTTTAAGGTAAATTATTGTATTTTAGGGAGTCGATCTTATTTTAAGGTATAAATTATTGTATTTTAGGGAGTCGATCATATTTTAAGGTGTAAACTACTGTATTTAGGAGTCGATCTTCTTTTAAGGTGTAAATTATTGTATTTAGGGGAGTCGATCATATTTTAAGGTATAAACTACTGTATTTTATGGAGACGAGACAATATTAAGTTATGCAGTAGTAATGGTAGAACTATGGATACCGTGGGATCGAACTATTTGACCCTTAATTGCAAGAGACGAGCGCTGTAACCACTCACCCACCGCACCACTTTCACTTAATGTAAATATGTGTAAATGAAGTAAAAAAAAATGAATCCGTAATATTTTTTTAGGTAAATTTCATCGGTTTATTATTGTGTAAATGGGTGTAAATTGTTCACTTTATTCACCAGGTGTCGTAGTGGGGTGGGTGTACTTAGTGTGTATTGGTGTTTATCTGGAGAAAATAGAGTGTAATTTTGGGTAATCGGCAGCAGAGTAGAGTGTAAGGGCGAGTGTCCTGGGGTGTAGTAGGAGGCTGTGAGGTTTAAGGGTGTTGGGGTGTATGAGGGTGGGGTAGGGGTGTATGTGGGTGGTGTAGGGGTGTATGTGGGTGGTGTATGGTATATGTGGGTGGGGTAGGGGTGTATGTGGGTGGTGTAGGGGTGATGTGGGAGGTGTAGGGGTGTGTGGGTGGTGTAGGGGTAGGGTGTGTGGGGTGTATGGTGTGTGTGGTGTAGGGGTGTATGGGTGGTGTAGGGGTGTATGGTGTAGGGGTGTGTGGGTGGTGTGAGGGGTGTATGTGGGTGGTGTAGGGGTATATGGGTGGTGTAGGGGGTGTATGTGGGTGGTGTAGGGTATATGTGAGTGGTGTAGGGTATATATGTGGGTGGTGTGTAGGGTATATGTGGATGGTGTAGGGGTGTATGTGGGTGGTGTAGGGTATATGTGGGTGGTGTAGGGGTGTATGTGGGTGGTGTAGGGTATATGTGGGTGGTGTGGGGTATATGTGGGTGGTGTAGGGTGTATGTGGGTGAGTGTAGGGTATATATGTGGGTGGTGTGGGGTATATGTGGATGGTGTAGGGTGTATGTGTGGATGGTGTGGGGTATATGTGGGTGGTGTAGGGGTGTATGTGGGTGGTGTAGGGGTGTATGTGGTGGTGTAGGGGTGTATGTGGGTGGTGTAGGGGTATATGTGGATGGTGTAGGGTTATGTGGGTGGTGTAGGGGTGTATGTGGGTGGTGTAGGGTATATGTGGATGGTGTAGGGGTGTATGTGGGTGGTGTAGGGTATATGTGGGTGTTGTAGGGGTGTATGTGGGTGTTGTAGGGGTGTATGTGGGTGTTGTAGGGGGTATATGTGGGTGGTGTAGGGGTGTATGTGGGTGGTGTAGGGTGTATGTGGGTGGTGTAGGGGTGTATGTGGGTGGTGTAGGGTGTATGTGGGTGGTGTGGGGTATATGTGGGTGGTGTAGGGGTGTATGTGGGTGGTGTGGGGTGTATGTGGGTGGTGTAGGGGTGTATGTGGGTGGTGTAGGGGTGTATGTGGGTGGGTGTAGGGGTGTATGTGGGTGGTGTGCGTGGGTGGTGTAGGGTGTATGTGGGTGGTGTAGGGGTGTATGTGGGTGGTGTAGGGTGTATGCGGGTAGGGTAAAGTGTAGTTGGGGCTGGATAGGGTGTAGTGGGGGTGGTCTAAGCCTCTAGGGGAGTAGTATGAGGTTGTCGGAGGTGGTCTAGGGAGCAGTGGGGGGGATGTGAGGGTGTAGGCGCGTGGTCTGAGGTCCATTATGTAGCGGTGGTCGCTCATGTACATTTACATACTCTGGGTATCATTTTATACGGCAGCGACACTGTAGGAGAGGGAGAGTGAGTGGAGGGAGGGGAGACGCAGCCAGACTGTAGGAAGAGGGAGAAGATCGAGGGAATGGGGAGAGGGAGGAAGAGGCACGGAGAGAGAGGGAAAAGATGGGGGAGACGTGGCTTCATTGCAGGAAGAGGGAGGGAGGGAGTGTGGAGGAGGAGGATGAAGAATGGGGAGAGGAAGGAAAATGAGAGAGACATAGAGAAGATGGGAGATGAGAAACAGAGGTCAAAAAATGCTGGTGAGAAAGTTGAAAGGAGAGAGAGAGAGAGAGAGAGAGGCAACTCATCAACTGTGTAAATGGTTAAGAATAGTCGAGTAATGCAGTCATAGAGCTATCCAACGCATCTAGGATATATATATATATATATATATATATATATATATATATATATATATATATATATATATATATATATATATATATATATATATATATTCGTATAATATATATCTAATTTGTAGAACCAGATAATCCTAGTCATGGCAGCCCATACTAGGGGCAGCCCACATACTAAGGGCAACCCACATACTAGGGGCAGCCCCACCTACTAAGGGCAACCCTACATACTAGGGCAGTCCACATACTAAGGGGCAGCCCCACATACTAGGGGCAGCCCACATACTAAGGGCAACCCTACATACTAAGGGCAGCCCCACATACAGTAGAATTAGCCTACAAATCAAAACTAATGTATAATGATTTGGTCCGCTATTGTTAAAACTCTTTATATAGGACAGACCCACATACTAAGGGTAACCCCATAGCAGGTGAACCGTGTAGGTCGGCCTTTGTATAGGCTGGGAAGTAGGCAATTGGAGGACCCATTTGTCTTACGCCCAGCACACACTCCGTACCTGACACTAGTTCCAGGGGCTGAGGGAGGTGCTGGGGGCTGAGGGGATGCTGGGGAAAAGGGGTGTTGGGGGTTACTGAGAGCTGAGGGAGGGTTACAGGGGGCTGAGGGAGGTACAGGGGCTGAGGAGGGTACAGGGGGGCTGAGGAGGGTGCAGGGGTCTGAGGAGGGTGCTGGGGGCTAAGGAGGGTACAGGAGGCTGGGGGTTGAGGAGGGTACAGGGGCTGAGGTGTACAGGGGCTGAGGAGGGTACAGGGGGCTGAGGAGGGGGTACAGGGGGCTGAGGAGGGTACAGGGCTGAGGATGAAGTACTGGGATCCAAGAGGGGTGCTGGGGGCTAAGGGGAAGGTAGATGATGTTGGGGGCTAAGGAGGTAGATGATGTTGGGGGCTAAGGAACTAGGTGCTGGGAGCTAAGGGATGGTGGCTAAGGGGGAGGTAGGTGATGGGGACTAAGGGGGGAGAGGTGTTGGGGGTATGGAGAGAGAGGAGAATTACTGGAGAGTCAGTCACTTTAAAAATATATGTATTTATATATAAGAAAAAAATATATCGAAAAATATTCATATACAGGATAATATAAATTTTCTGTGCTACAAATAAAATACAAAATAGTGTAGTTGTATCATTATAAATGTAGTGTTACCTTGGTACAGTGGTAGTGGCCATAACGTGAATAGCAACAGGAAAGCAATAGGTAAAATTACTCTTACGAACTTTTTTATTCCTCAGAAAGAAAAAAATCTATCGGGGAATGGCCAGGAATTTCACCTATGTCGACTATATTACAAGTGATTTTGTCCCGTGTTGATGGTGAGGTGAGGTGAGAGGGTGAGGTGAGGTGAGGTGAGGTGAGGGTTTGGTGAGGTGAGGTGAGGTGAGGTTTGGTAAGGTGAGGTTGAGGTGAGGTGAGGTGGGTGAGGTTTGGTGAGGTGAGGTTTGGTGAGGTGAGGTGAGGTGAGGTGAGGTGAGTTAGGTGAGGTGAGGTTTGGTGAGGTGAGGTTAGGTTAGGTTAGTTGAAGAATAAATATAGTTTTATATGGGTGTAATATTAAAGAGTTAGATGACTTAATTATCGACGATCGGAAATTGAAAAAAAAATGCAGTTCAGGTAAATTAAAATATATATATATACAAAATTAGGTACAAGATTATTATTGAAACCTACAGAAAAAATATAAAATAAATTCGTGTGATAGAGATTTGTTCACTCTTTCTGGGCGTCTCCTCACAGGCGGGGAAGGTGGGGTGGGGTGGGGTGGAGTGGGGTGGGGAGGTAGGGTGGGGGAGGGAGAGGGACATGATAAACGTAAACATGACCGAAATGTATATATATTGGAAAATGACCCAAACGGTAGTGTAGTTTGCTGTACCCACCCCTGTCTTGTCTGTCTGTCTGTCTGTCTGTCTGTTGTAAACGCGATAACTTTGGAAGATTATTTATGGCTTTTTAATGAACTTTGGTTTGTAGGTGCCACACACACACACACACACACACACACACACACACACACACACACACACACACACTATAATGACTCGGTCTTTACATAATAATGCAGTGTAAATTAAGGCGGGTGGTTGGATCTACATACGAAAATGGCAGGTTAATAATTTTTTTAATTGGAAAAAATTAACCAACTGAAATTGCCGAGAGAGAGAGAGAGAGAGACGAACCTTACCTGAATTATAATGATTCTCCCACCGTGTCTGACAGAGGTAACACAACTCTCCTTTAACACAATGTTTATATAATGTTTATGTATTAAAACAGTTGACAAATGTTTACACAATGTTGATACTAGCAATGTTATACAATTTTCAGTGTTGTTAATTATCATGCTCGTGTTATTATTACAAGGTTAATGATGTTAATACAATAATATGTTAATACAATACCATGAATAAAAAAAAATATATCAGTAATATTGACGCAGCATTAATAGTATGTTAATATAATACATCATTAATATTAATAGAAGTTAATAATGTTAATTTAGTGTCTATAGAACGTTCGAGAATAAGTTCAGTGTTAATACAGCCAGAGAACGGTGTTAATATCGTGTTAAAATAGACAGCCAGACAGACAGACAGACAGACAGACAGACAGACAGACAGACAGACAGACAAACAGACGGAGAAACACAGACAGACAAACATTCAGACAGACAGACAGACAGACAGACAGACAGACAGACAGACAGACAGACAGCTGATCGACCTACATTTACTATGGTTCCCTTTAAAAGAAAACGAGAAGAGAAGAGCCCTCGGAGGCGACTCTGGGTCAAAGGTCACCATCATTAAACTATGAACATGGAGACGAGTTTCTTAACGTGTGTGTGTGTGTGTGTGTGTGTGTGTGTGTGTGTGTGTGTGTGTGTGTGTGTGTGTGTGTGTGGTAGAGCATTAGACAAGACAAGAGGTATAACATCCACATAAATTAAACCAGTGAAAATAAACCTTTTTTTTATTAAGTGGTTTTAATATTAAGGTTTATTAGCACCATGGAGTAGCGACAGTGCTGTTTTAGGTGCTTCAATTACCAGGGTTATTAAGCAGCGTTCACCAACTCTTACCTTCAACAATACACAACCCTGATTAAGTGTCGAGTCCAAGCACCTGTGTTTGTATACCCTCGCTTGGTCCAGTAGTTGCCAGTTGATGTTATTGTCATTCGATATATTTCAAGAGCAGCTGTTCATGGGGTAATGATATTTTATAGTCTCTCTCTCTCTCTCTCTCTCTCTCTCTCTCTCTCTCTCTCTCTCTCTCTCTCTCTCTCTCTCTCTTTCTCTTTCTTTTCTTTCTCTTTTCCTCCTCCCCTTCTCTTTTTGCCCACTTGCCCACCTTCCCCCCTGGTCTCTCCTTACCCTCTCTCTTCTCCCTCCTACTCTTTCCTACCTTTCTTTTCCCCTCCTCCACCTCTTCTCCTGCTCACCCTAAGTTACCCCCCTTTCTCTTCAACTTAACCCCCCTTCCTCTTCTCTTCCCTTCTTCTCTACCTCACCTTTCTCTTGTTCTCCCCTACTTTTATTCTCCCCCACCCTTCTCCCCACCTCCTACCTTTTCAACCTTCAACCCCTTCTCTGTTCCCATTTACTCACTCCTTCCCTCCTCCCCTTCTCCCCTCTACTCCCTTCCCCTCCTCCTCCTCCTACCCCCTCAATCCTTAGTCTTTTCCCATTCCCCCTCCCCTATCCCTTCCTCAACCCTTCCCCCTCCTCCTCCCCCCCCCCCTTTAGAGGCTAGCCAATTGAGGAAGTTGTTGTAATGTGGGCCGCATGTAGGCCATTCACAGCGTGCCCGGCCTCCCAACACACCACCGCCCACCAGTTATTTGGGAGAAATGAGCCTTCCTTCTTTCTCCCTCCTTATTTTCCTTCTCTCCTGTCCCTCCATCTCCCCAGTTTCTCTTCCCTCCTTTGACCTTCTGCTCTACATTTCTTCTCTTCCTTCTCATTTCCCTGTTTTCTCTCACTCTCCCTCTACCTCCCCCTTCTCCGCTTTCCCTTTATATCTCTCTCCTTCTCACCTCATTTTCCTCGAATCTTCCTCTCCATCCCTCTTCTCTTCCCTCTCCTCCTCCTCCTTCATCCCAGACTCTGTCTTCCATTTCCCCTCTTTTTCCCTGTCCCTTTTCTCTCGTTCTTCCCTTCCTCCTATCGAGAATATTACCCATCCCCACTCCCTTCACCTTCCTTTTCCCTCCCCTTTCACTCCCCCTTTTACCCTCCCCTTTCCCCTCACTGCTTCTTCCCTCTTTCCTCTTTTTCATTTTCCCTTCTCTCTTACGTTCCCCATTACCTCTCCTCCTTTCATCCCTCCCATCTTTGTGTGTGTGTTGAGTGCTACGTGAGGGACGGATTTACATAAGATCTGCCTCTTGAGTGAGTGCAGGTGAGTGGCACTAGAGGGAGGGCTCATGAGATGAGTGGCACTAGGAGGGCCATGGTGAGTGGCACTAGGGGAGGCTCATGAGATGAGTGACACTAGAGGGAGGGCCATGAGTGAGTGGCACTAGAGGAGGCCATGATGTGAGTGGCACTAGAGGAGGGCCATGAGTGAATGGCACTGGGGAGGGCTCATGAGGTGAGTGACACTAGAGGAGGGGCCATGAGTGAGTGACACTGGGGAGGGGCCATGAGAGTGAGTGGCACTAGAGGGAGGGGCCATGAGGGTGAGTGACACTAGAGGGAGGGGCCATGGTGTGAGTGGCACTAGAGGGAGGGCTCATGATGTGAGTGACACTGGGGAGGGCCATGAGGTGAGTGGCACTAGAGGAGGGGCCATGAGATGAGTGGCACTAGAGGAGGGGGCCATGGTGGTGGCACTAGGGGAGGGCCCATGGTGGTGGCACTAGAGGAGGGGCCATGGGGTGAGTGGCACTAGAGGGGGGTCATGACGTGAGTGGCACTGGGGGAGGGGCCATGGTGAGTGGCACTAGGGGAGGGCCATGAGGGTGAGTGGCACTAGGGGAGGGCCATGACGTGAGGAGTGGCACTAGAGGAGGGCATGAGATGAGAGTGGCACTAGAGGAGGGGCCATGAGATGAGTGGCACTAGAGGGAGGGGCCATGAGATGAGTGGCACTAGAGGGAGGGCCATGAGATGAGTGGCACTAGAGGGAGGGCCATGACGTGAGTGGAACTAGAGGTCATGGTGGCACTAGAGGGAGGGCCATGACGTGAGTGTCACTAGAGGAGGGGTCATGACGTGAGTGGCACTAGAGGGAGGGCCCATGAGGTGAGTGGCACTAGAGGGAGGGGCCATGGGATGGGATGGCACTATAGGGAGGGGCCCATGGTGGGCACTAGAGGGAGGGTCATGACGTGAGTGTCACTAGAGGGAGTGTGGCCATGACGTGAGTGGCACTAGAGGGAGGGGCCATGACGTGAGAGTGGCACTAGAGGGAGGGCCATGAGGTGAGTGGCACTAGGGGAGGGTCATGAGTGGCACTAGAGGTGTGTGTGGGAGGGAAGGTGAGGGAGTGAGTCGGGGACCTTGAGTCAGTATTGATCAAAGTGTACAAGTAAGGTGTCCATCCAGCTAATATGACCCTCCTCCCCTCCCCACCTCCCTCTCCACCTCCCTCCTCCCACCTCCCTCCCCACCTCCCCTTCCCCTCCCCTCCCTCTCCACCTATCACCTTCCTCTTCCTTTATTATGTATTGTGTTTTTAGTCGGACGTTTGTGTTTGTTTGTCCCTTTAGCCTTACCTTCGCCAGGGTCCATTAGATCACATTAAATATCCATGATACTTCCCGATAGCTGATTAAATTGATGGTGGGATCCGGCCTGTACGTCAAGAGTCTTCACGCCGCGCCGCCTCCGTCTCCTCCCGCACGATGCACGTCTTAAAAACCTTCTCGAGGAGTATTTACGAGGGAGAAGGGGCAGGGGAGGGGGGTGATACCTTGATTTTACCTAGGCCAATCAGGTGCCAGTATACATTGTAAACAAAAGCTTTGTAATCACGGTCTTATGTCGTAGATAGGCTGTATACTTTTTACAGGGCCTTGGACCAGTCGTTAGGATATTCTTGCATTCGCATCAGCCAATACGGTGCCAGTATGTAAAACAAAACCTTTGGCCAATAACAAGTTTTATGTCATAGATAAGCGATATACTCTCAGAGGAGCTCTCGACCAATCGCGTGCGTTGTAAATAAGCGTTGACCAATCACAGTTTCTCGTATATCTCTGGCTTGACACCGTTCCTCACCGATGACTCTCTCTTATCGTCCATCAATTGCCGGTCCGCTGCTGCCATCGTGCACAATCCTGTACATTAACCAGCGCTCTGCAATGGCGGAAAATACACGTTGTGACTCGGACAATGGCGAAGGACAGCGATAAGACCTGAATAACTGGGGCTGATTGAGTTTACCAGTCGATAGCAGATGGCGCGTCGCTTGAGGAGGGGTGGGGGAGACTGTGAAGCTTCAATCATTCACTCTCGTCGTGGACTCCCAGGTGTTATAATGTGTGAAGGAGAACGACTGCACAGATAGACAAACAAACAGACAGTTAGACAGACAGACAACACGACATAATAATTCTAATAATGATTGACTGTTAAGGTTATGTGGTGATAGACAGACAGATATACAGACAGGTGAATAAATAGACAGGTGTGGATGGTAAGGTGAAGAAGGTAAAACACACACACACACACACACACACACACACACACACACACACACACACACACACACACACACACACACACACACACACACACACACACACACACACACACACACACACACACACACACACACACACACACACACACACACACACACACACACACACAGACACGACAGGAAGGCGGCGACATTCACCTGTATAATGCTTGTCTATTGATTGTGTTGTTGATTTTTTTTATTTACCGACTACAGAAAATAGTAATTGTTTGAGCAGTGCGGACCGAATGGAAAAACTTCACCGTGCTATTAATCAACGTAATTGCACACCGCTGTTCAAAATATGCTTTGAATGACAGTGGCACCCAGCCCCCCTGAATATTAAATAATCTAAATAAATGTCAAATATTAAAATTCAGTGGAAAAAAAATTAAATTGCACTCTGAATTTTCGCGTCGTGTGTGTGTGTGTGTGTGTGTGTGTATACAACAAAATCTTACATAGACACACAATACACCTAACTCCCAATACACACACACACACACACACACACACACACACACACACACACACACACACACACACACACACACAATACAACTTCCCAACAACTCTTCAAAGTGTCGTCTTAACAATGGCAGCCCTCTCCCCTCTCTCACCCCTCACACCCTCCCTCACCCTCACTCCATCCCTCATCCCTCACCCCACCTCACCCCCCTCCCTCACCTCTCACCCCACCCCATCCCTCATCCCTCACCCACCCCCTCACCCCTCCCTCCCCTCACCTCTCACCCCATCCCTCACCCTATCCCTCACCCCTCACCCCCTCTATCACCTGAAAATTAGACACCCCAGCGCTAACCTAACCTATTTTAACTTAAACTAACACTATCCTAACTTAACGCTAATCTAAACTATCTTAACCTATCCTAACTTAACGCTAATCTAAACTATCTTAACCTAACCTAACCAAACCTAACCTATCCTATCTTAACCTAACCTATCCTAGCCAACAAACGGTAACCTAACCTAACCTAACCTAACTTAACGCTTAAGTTAGGTTTCATTAGTATCATGTCAAAGTTGATCAAGTACGGTTAAGTTAAGCTAGATTAAGTAAGATAAAATTACAAAATAAATTGCAATCATCTTTTTTCCTCTTGAAAGTTTATGTAACATTGTGAAATATTCTGAAATGTGTTTGTATTTTCTGAAAGGGTTAACACCGTACAAAAATGTGATCGTAATTAAAAAAAAAAACACTCGTGAAATATTTGTTGAAGAGTTGTGAAAGAGTAGTAACCAGTATTATTAGTATTATTAGTATTAATGGCAGAAATGTGTCATTATCTGAAAGCTCGACAGTGTTCAGAATGGTACCACTGAATCACACCTGACTGAAGAATAACTCGAAAAATGGACAACACTAAATAAGAGCCATAATTATTCCCCCTCCTCAGCCCTCTCCTCCTCCTCCTTCCCCCCTCCCCCAAAAAAATACAAAATATCTATAAAAAAAACAAATATAAAGTAACATTGACAATAATTACTTCGGATATAGAGGTGTCTTGAATATTTAAGCTATAACTGAATGATTATTAAAAATAAGTAAATAAATAAATAAAACCTAACCTAATCTAACCCCCCCCCCCAAAAAAAAAAGTTAAGGGTAGTGTGGATATAGTGTACTGTAGACTAACCCTTTGTTAGGTATACCAGTTGGGTGGAGTAGGAGTCCACCCAGGAAGTGAACCGGAGGCGATTGTTGCCTCCACTCAGCCACTGCTCCCTGATCAAAAAAGTAATGATGAAATAAATAAAAAGATAGAAAATAAATTAGTAAAAACAAAAATGATGGAAAAAAAATTAAGAATGAATAATAAGATAATGGAATAAATGAAAGGTCAAAGGTCATACAAGAATAAAAAAAATATATAAACCTTCACACAAAAGAAAAATATTGGGGCAAATTATTTAGTCATATATATAAAGTTTTTTTTTTCTAACAGAGTAAAGACATAACGTGGTCCGAGAGCTTATAATGGTCTCTCTCTCTCTCTCTCTCTCTCTCTCTCTCTCTCTCTCTCTCTCTCTCTTCATTATTACAGTATTTTTCTCTTAACATTTCTGTTTTCCTATTTTTTACACCGAAAGGAAATCGTGTGATGAAAACTGAAATTGGTTAAGAAAAACATGAATAAATTCTCGTGTTTTTTTTTTATATTATTATTTAGTTGGGGGAGGAAAGAGAGGAGGAGATGGAGGAAAGGGAGGAGATAAATGGAGGAGGATGAAGAGGAAAAGAAAGAGGGGGAGGAAGAGGTAGACTAAGAAAAGGAGGAAAATGGGGAGGAGGAGGAGGAGGAGGAGGAGGAAGACTAGGAAATGAAGGAAAGGGGGGGAGGAGGAAGAAGAGAGGGCCAAAAGCAAAGGAGGAGGAAAAGAATAAAACAGGAAGAGGAGAAGGAAGAAGATGAATGAGGAGGACTAAGAACAGTAATAGGAGGATAAGGATTGATAAAGTAAGGAAGAAACCAAATATATGGATGATAGGAAGGGTCTAGGATGCGGTGAAGGATGAAGTGAAGTGAAATGAAGTGAAGTGAAATGAAGTGAAGATGTATACATTCGCGCGGGAAACGAAGAGGAAGAAAATTAGGTTGGAGGAAAATAACAGAAAGAGAGAGAGAGAGAGAGAGAGAGAGACCATTTGACAGCCACTGTGTATATGAGGGCCGGAAATGCGACTAGCAGTGAATGGTAAATGAGGGGTAAGGCTCTTTCCCTCCCTTTCCTCTCTCTCTCTCTCTCTCTCTCTCTCTCTCTCTCTCTCTCTCTCTCCATATTGTCTTCTCTTCTCCTTCTACTGTATCTGTCTCTTGTCCCCGTCCCACTCTCCATCCCCTATTCTCCTCCTTCCCCTCTTCTCCCTACTTCCCCTCCCCTCCCCTACTCTCCCATTTCCCCTACCCCCCATCTCCTCCCATAGTTCAATTCTCCCCCCTCCCCTACCCTCCCCTCCCCAGATTACAATAGGGGGTGCAAGTGTTGGTATTCATGTGGTAAGTAAAGTTGTTACTCCCACGACACGAGTTACGAGTCAGGGGAGAAGGGGGAGAGAATCAAAGATGAGCAGGGGAGGGCAGAAAGTGTCAGGATGGGAAGGGAGAGAAGGCAGGAAGTTAAGATGAAAAGGAAGGGAAAGAATTAATTATGGGGGAAGGGGTTGTGGGAGTGAGGAGTCATAGTCAGGAATAGGGGAGGGAAGAAGGATGGAGAGTAAAAAGATAGGAGGGAGGGAAAAGGGAAGGGAGAAACAAAGATAGAGTTGGAGGAGAAGATGAAAGAAAAGGGAAGAAGATCAGGGGATGAGGGTAAAGGAAATGTGGGAGGGGGAGGGAAATCTCGCGGGTGAGGGCCTAAAATAAGGAGGGTGGGAGGAGAAAGGAGGTCCCCTGGTCTGGATGGGAGTGTATGGTTGAGGGAGGGAGTGTGAGGAGAGGAGGGGGTGGTGGGGTTGGTGGTTTTGGTGTGCCTTGTGTCATATGTGTGACTGTGTTGATTGTAGCCCGAGGGAGGGGGGGGTGTTGATTGTTAGGGTGAGGAGGGAGATGGTGGGGGTGAGGAGAATGGGGTGAGGTGAGGGATGGGAATGGGGTGGGGGAGTGATGGTGGAGGAGGAAGAGGAGGGTGATGGATGAGGATGGGTAGTGAAGGAGAGGATTATGGAAGGGTGGTGGGAAAGGGTGGAAAATAAATAATACATACCTTAAACACACACACACACACACCTTACGCACACACACACACACACACCATACACACACACACACACACACACACACACACACACACACACACACCATACACACACACACACACACACACACACACACACACACACACCATACCCTTGCACACACACACCATACACGCACACACACACACACACACACACACACACACACACACACACACACACACACACACACACACACACACCTTACACACACACACACACACAATTCATACACATCATGCAACAAACACCATATACAACTCATACACAACTCATACGACGGTATTTTCTCGATATAAACACAAAGGAAAGAAATATTATTCTCCCCCAAACATGACTTGAAAATAGTGATGATGATGACGGTGATAAGTATGATGATGATGATGGTGATAAGTATGATGATGATGATGGTGATGATGATGGTGACAATGATGATGATAATGAGGAGGATATCAATAATAATAATACAGTAATAACAATAATGAAATAAAATGACAATAATAATAATAATAATAATAGTATCCATAATAAATACAATACTAATAACAATAACATTAATCAGTATAATAATAATAATAATAATAATAATAATAATAATAATAATAATAATAATAATAATAATAATAATAAACTTTAAAAACACAACAACCGAAAATCTCTCTTAAAAAAATCACACGAATTTAAAGGTAGAAAAAGACCAAAAAAAAAAAAATATTCACTTTTTTTAAATACATCACAAAAATTATGTTTGCATCTCGTAAAGTAATTAAAACAAGTGTGAATTGTATTGTAATGGTCTTCAGTCGTGTAATAATAATGTTCACTGTGTGTTTTATGTCGTATGTGTAAAAATAAGGGTGTGGGGGGAGGGAGGGGGAAGTGTATGTAGGCTTTTATCGGAATTAACTTAAACGTGTGTGTGTGTACGTGTGTGTGTGTGTGTGTGTGTGTACCTAACCTTTCACACACCTATTGAAAAGTAGTTGTTTTATACTATGTCTCAATCCATCTGTCTGTCTGTCTGTCTGTCTGTCTGTCTGTCTGTGTAATTCACGTCTGTAATAATTGCATGAAAATCTCTGCCGAAAGTCAAGGTCACAGCTAGAGGTCAAATGGGGTCAAATTTAGCGACGAGGGGTGGTTGCCATCACCTGTTGTGTGTCTTCCTCATTAATGGGTGTTAGTGTACCTCATTCTCTCTGATGAGGTGAGGGAGGAGTGTGGGGTGTGTGGGGTGTGTGAGTGTGGGGTGTGTGGGGTGTGTGAGTGTGTGTGGGGGGTGAGAGAGATAGAGACGTTGGTTGATGGTGCTTCTTGTTACTGTGTGAGGAATGTCTCTCTCTCTCTCTCTCTCTCTCTCTCTCTCTCTCTCTCTCTCTCTCTCTCTCTCTCTCTCTCTCTCTCTCTCTCTCTCTCTCTCTCTCTCTCTCTCTCTCTCTCTCTCTCTCTCTCTCTCATAAGGTCCAGGCATACATATACCCAGTACACCTTATTTTACCTACACAAAACACACACACACACACACACACACACACACACACACACACACACACACACACACACACCCTCTCTACCGGCTATAACTTTTCCCAACACAAACTGCTCCCGGGAAACTATGTATATTTGTGTATGTAGGCAAGCGGTGTATTAGCTCTATATACAATGCAAATGGCATGTATGTATATCCCTCCCCTCCCCCTCCCCACCCCCTTCCTCACCCCCTTCTCTCTCTCCCCTCACCCTCACCCTTCCCCCTCCCCCCTCAGGTATATATGTATTGTACAGTATATCCCTTGCAGGTGTCATCTGAATCTACGTAACTTACAGCCAGATTACTCGGCTTGAGCACATCTAGTGGGGGGAAGGGGGAGGGGTAGGGGGAGGGGAGGGGGGTTATAGGCAGGCCAGAGAGAAGAGAGGAGGGGGTTGGGGAAGGTGAGTTTGGGGAAATGTGGGGAAAGGGAGAGGAAGATTGAGGAAGGAGGAGAAAGAGGAAGGTTTGGGTGGGAGAGGAGAGGAAGGTTGAGGAAGGGAGGAGGAGAGGAAGGTTGGGGAGTGGAAGATAGTTGGGTTGGGGAGAGGAGAGAATGGGGGAGAAAGGTGGTTTAAGGGAAAAAAAAAGGGGTTTTCTAGATAAACTGTGGAGGGAAAAGCCAGGGATTGAGGTACAGGGGAAAGGGAGGGGAGGTAAGGAGTAGAAGGTGAGGTAAGGGGGTGAGGGGAGAGTGAGGGGAAGGTAGTTGAGGGTAAACCATTCTATTGCTGCTCCGCTACCTAACCCGTTACACACAACTTTATGAAAATTGAAACGTCATCTTAACTGTTAGGGATTGTGTACTATATTGTGATTATCGATAACTTGTATATAATATGGCTGTGTGTGTGTGTGTGTGTGTGTGTGTGTGTGTGTGTGTGTGTGTGTGTGTGTGTGTGTGTGTGTGTGTGTGTGTGTGTGTGTGTCTCCCTCTATGTCCTTGTTTTTATTATCAGTTATATATATTCTCTCTATTCATTACTTATCATCGTTATTCTTGTGTTGTGTTGCGCCACTAAAGCCTTACGGAAGTTTAGGGTTGCCGTCCGTCCGTCCGTCCGTCCGTAAACAGCGTCAGTACTACGGTCAACCAGAATTTTGGTCGGATTTAAGTTGCAATATGGTGATCAATATTTTTATTCAGTGGAACTTCCATAAACAGTATGTGTGTTATTATTATTATTATTATTGATATTGTGTGTGTGTGTGTGTGTGTGTGTGTGTGTGTGTGTGTGTGTGTGTGTCGAATTTACCGCAAGTGAACTGTATATTGCTTGGGTATACTTCTTCCTTCTGGGTTAAACAGGTACTTATTTTTTCATGTCACCTCTGCATTTCCCCGCGTCTCTAGTTCTTTCCCTACGTCCCTGAGTATTTCCCCTACGTCCCTGAATATTTCCCCTACGTCACTGAGTATTTCTCCACGTCCCACTGCATTTCCCCACTCCCCTCTGCTTTTCCCCACATCCCTATACATTTCCCCACATCCCCCCTACGTCCTATACATGTCCCCACTCCCCAATATATTCCCCCCACGCCCCCTTGAGTTTTCCCCAAATGTAGGATTGTGCCTAAGAAAACGAGTTCCTTGTTTACCTGTCGATCCCCACCTGCCACTGACGAGATGTCGCACAGGTGTTTGGCAAGTTATCGTATATTGGCTGCTGGAGGTGAGTTTGTGGGGGGAGACTCGTGTTACCTGATTTATATACTCTTGACACGTGTTATTGAGTTCAGTTTCATATTGATTTAAGCTTTGATTTATATGTAATTTATATACATGAAGATTAAATTTGTTATGTATATCGAATGTGTATACAGGATTTATATATCTTATACATAAACATTTGAACTGGTCATATATGCACTGTACATATATACTTAAGTAATACATTAAGTTTTGATCTGCTTGTTTATAGACAATGTATATACGTAATTTATATCGGTTACCCAAAATGATGTTGATTGTTATTGATGCCCTCACCATACGTCCGTCCATCCGTCTGTCCGACCTGATCTTCGATACACACTACGTAAAAACAGGACGAGCGGGTATTGACCTAACTTACTACACACTAACCCCAATATCTCATACTCAATTGGAGGTCAAAGGTGAAAGGTCAAGGTCAGAGGTCAGGTTTAAGATGATGGTTACTATATGCCACTATGACGCTGTAACCGGTGACGACAACCGCCACTAC
The DNA here is from genome assembly GCF_018991925.1 of Homarus americanus. Taxonomy (NCBI): domain Eukaryota; kingdom Metazoa; phylum Arthropoda; class Malacostraca; order Decapoda; family Nephropidae; genus Homarus; species Homarus americanus. The sequence continues at coordinate 142,246 of NW_024722050.1, read as the reverse complement.
AAAGAGTATCAATCTCTGACTCGATCTCAACAGATTATGTACATGAGACTGCGCCTAGGGTACAGGTACCTATGGGAGTACATTGGCAACCCTGAGCCTCACCGCACTGTTTGTAAACTTTGTGGCCAACCCGACTCTCACACCCTCTCTCACTACATCCTCACTTGCCCTATGACCTCCTCCTACAGGTCCCCAGCCGTTACCAACACCTCTTCCCTCCCTGACCAGATATCCCTCCTCCTAGTGACAGGCCTGGCACTTGACATTATTAGGGACCTGCCACGCTTTGCCATAAACAGATGAAATGTACCGGGAACTTTCCCCCCACACACTCGTCATTGTCACTTTATGTAACTTGCTGACAAAACCCATGACCCTTCAGGCTTTTACGCCCTTAATGCATGAGTCATAAAGGCAAGCATGAACTTAGCATGCTTCCCAGATGGGCGCTGTAAACGCTTCCGCGCTTGCACAGGATGTAAGGGGGTGCCCAATAAACTAGCCCCCTCGGGGGCAATCTAAAAAATCTTACTTTATGTTTGTGTATGGTATGATAATGAGTGAGTGAGTGAGTGAGTGAGTGAGTGAGTGAGTGTGTGTGATAATGAGTGAGTGAGTGAGTGAGTGAGTGAATGAGTGAGTGAGTGTGTGAGTGTGTGAGTGAGTGAGTGAGTGATGTGGTGTGATGAGTGTGATGTAGTGAAAGTGGTGAGTGTGAGGTGAGTGAATGAGTGAGTGAGTGAGTGGGTGAGTGTGATAATGGTGAGTGGTGTGAGTGAGTGAGTGAGTGAGGTGTGATGTGGGAGTGTGGTGGGTGTGGTGATGAGTGGTGAGTGTGAGTGAGTGAGTGTGATAATGAGGAGGGGAGTGAGTGTGATAATGGAGTGGAGGAGTGAGTGAGTGATAATGAGTGAGTGAGAGTGTGATAATGAGGAGTGAGTGAGTGAGTGTGATAATGAGTGGTGAGTGAGAGTATAGAGTGAGTGAGTGAGGAGTGTGTGATTATGAGTGAGTGAGTGGGGATAATGAGGAGTGAGTGAGTGAGTGTGATAATGAGGAGTGAGGAGTGAGTGTGATAATGAGGAGTGGGAGGAGTGAGTGAGGAGTGAGTGTGATAATGAGTGAGTGAGGAGTGTGATGTGTGTAGGAGTGAGTGAGTGTGATAATGAGGAGTGAGTGAGTGTGTGATAATGAGTGAGTGAGTGAGTGAGTGTGGATGATGAGTGAGATGAGGAGAGGAGTGAGTGTGATAATGAGTGAGTGAGTGAGTGTGATAGTGAGTGAGTGTGATAATGAGAGTGAATGAGTGGATATGTATATGAGGAGAGGAGTGAGTGAGTGTGATAATGAGTGAGTGAGTGAGTGAGTGAGTGAGTGTGATAATGAGTGAGTGAGTGGGAGTGAGTGGGAGTGAGTGAGTGTGATAATGAGGAGTGAGTGAGTGGGAGTGAGGAGTGTGATAATGAGAGTGAGTGAGTGAGGGAGTGAGTGAGTGATGAGTGTGATAATGAGAGAGAGTGAGGAGGGGAGTGAGTGAGTGTGATAATGAGAGAGTGAGTGAGTGAGGATAGTGAGTGAGTGAGTGAGTGAGTGGATATTGTTGAAATGTGTCAGTCTACCTTACCCACTGTACACCTCCCCACGTACCCACTTGTTACTCCCCACAATTACGAATCTTCGGCTGTTGAGGCTTAGCCAATCAGAAATCCTCGGTCACTGTTGCTCATCCAATCAGAGCTCTTCAACCATCACTTCTAAGCCAATCTACGCTTCAACCTTCTCGTTTAAGCCAATCAGAACTCTTCAACCAATGCTTCTCATCCAATCAGACCTCATCAGCTGTTACCTGGGGCGGGAGGGGGGACCTCTGGATATGACCTGACCTCTCGGGGTCATGAAATTAAATATAAAAACCTTTGTATTGTTTAGTGTTGTAGCCTCATCGACTTCTTTGTGGCCTCAATTACCTCCATGTGGCCTCAACTGCCTGCGTGGCCTCAACTACCTCTGTGATCTCAACTACCTGTATGTGGCCTCAAGAACCTCAAATTAATATATTTATTTCTTCATTCTAGGTTTCTCTCCCTTCTTTCCTTCCTTCCTTCTTTTCCTTCTATCCCCCCTCCTCCTCCTCCTCCTCCTCCTCCGTAACATTTCTCCCTCCTCCCTCCCTCCCCCCCTCCAATTCCCTCTCATTCTCTCCATTTTCCTCCACTCACACACAGTATCTATTATACACCTGACTTAACGGAGGTAAATTTTTTATTCCCCCCTTGTGTGAGCTACATGATCCCCCCCTCACCCCCTCGCCTCACCCCCTCGCCTCACCCCCTCGCTTCACCCCCACCTTTTCTGACTCTCGCCTCACCCTCTCACCTTTCTCACCCCTTACCTCCTCCTTCTGTGGCTTCTTCCCTCTCCCCACCCTCCCTCTGTGGCTTCTTCCTCCCCACCCCTCCCCCTCTGTTGCTTCTTTCCCTCACTTCTTCTCACCCCTCACCTCTCTCCACCCCTCCCTCCCCTCTGTGGCTTCTTCCCTCACCCCTCCAACTGTTCTGTTACTCCTCCTTCCCTTAACTTTCTCCCTCATTTTCTGCTACCCTTTCTCCCTTCTTTCCTTCCCTCCCCTATATCTATATAAGTTTGTTACCATCCTTCCTCCATCCCTTCTCCACCTCTACTCCTTTCCTTCCTTCCTTCTCCTTTCCTCCCTCCTTCTCCTTACCTCTACTCCCTTCTTCCGTACCCTACCCTACCTTTTATTTTTGTTCCTACCTTTACGGTTGTTTATCTACCCTCCTCCCTCCCTTCTAGCTCCTTCCTTCTTTTTTAAAAATGCCGGCAGCACATCCGCCTCCAAAATTTGTGGCTCAGTCTCTCCCTGGAGGCAATAACTCCACCGCTCAACCACACCAAGTTCCCTCCTTCTTCTTGCCCTCCCTCCCTCCCTCCCTCTCTCATATTTTGGTCGACCTGTCTATTTACTTTTCGTGTTGTATGTTCTTTTTGGTCTTTTTTGTGTTGTGGGATGTTCTTTTGTTTTTGCGTCGTGATGTTCTCTTTTGTTTTTGTGTTGTGATGTTCTTTTTGTTTCGTGTTGTGATGTTCTTTTGTTTTTTTGTGTTGTGATGTTCTTTTGTTTTTTTGTGTTGTGATGTTCTTTTGTTTTTTTGTGTTGTGATGTTCTTTTGTCTCTGCGTCGTGATGTTCTTTTGTTTGTTGTGTTGTGATGTTCTTTTGTTTGTTGTGTCGTGATGTTCTTTTGTTTGTGTGGTGATGTTCTTTATTTTTTGTGGCGATGTTCTTTTGTTTTATGTTGTTACTTCTATCTGTTTCTATATCGCGATGTTCACTTGTAATTATGTTATGTTTTTCACTTTTTTTTTTCTCCACAGTTTGACGTTTCAATTGTCATTTTGTTAAAGGTTTTCGTGGTGTGATATTCATTTGTTTCCTCCCTTGAGTGTCGTGATGTTCACTTGTTTCACTGTTGTTGTTCTCCTCGTCGTCTATGTGTTGTGGTGGGTCAAGCTGTAAAATAATTGAGGTGGATCTTTCGGCAGCCGTGAACTTGTCTCTTTTGTTTTTGTTTTCCTATCTGCCGCGATTTTCTGCCGCAAGTGACGGAATATTGAGGTACATGCGGTCATTGCGGTCAGGTATATCAAAAGGTTTTTTTTTATCTAAGTGACTGATAAACCTGAGGTAGAGGAGGGTTTAAGGTGTGGTTTTTTTCTTCTCCATTGTGGGTTTATTATAAAAAAATGGTGTTCCAAGTTGACGCCATTGAATGAATTTATATAAAGTACTAAAGTGTGAAGTGTTGTTATATAAGTGGATTAATGGAGTTTTTTTTTTTATAAGTTGTTAAGTTATGTTATTCAGAGTTATTATATTGTACTTAGGTTATTAACATCGTATATAAAGAGTTACTTATGAGCCTTCCAACAGAGTTATACATTGTCTGTGTGTGTGTGTGTGTGTGTGTGTCAGATACTGTATACTCATTATAAAATCTTGCATCAGGGGTAAAGGGGAGACCACAGGTAGGAGGGTAATTGCTAGTTAATTGTTCCAAAAATAATAATTATAATAAAAGAACCAGAGAATACATAGACTCGTCAGATAATTTGTGTATAAGAGACAAATTAATGAACTACACTGTAAACACGATTAAAGGAACACTAAGACCAATGTTAACAAGACGCCAGCAAGAGGCCATAACAAAATGCTGAAAAAAATAATAATGAACAGGAGTAACTGAAAGACTTAACTCACATAGGAACCACAAAGAAAGTTTTAAAAAGTATGAGTAAGGTGTATTAGGGAGAGGGGGAGAGGAGAGGGGAGGAGGGGAGGGAGGGAGAGGTAGGAGAGAGGGGGTATATCCAGCCAACACTCTGCCAAAGTAAGAGTCAAGAAATGGCCAGACACTTAGATATATAAACTTTGGGGAGGTGCGTGTGTGTGTGTGTGTGTGTGTGTGTGTGTGCGTGTGTGTGTGTGTGTGTGTGTGTGTGTGTGTGTGTGTGTGTGTGTGTGTGTGTATGCTGTAGTTCTCCGTGTGGGTTGGGTTAGTTCCCCACCCCCTAAAAATAGTGTCGCAGAAAATAGGAGTTACGTTGCAGCCTCTATTGTCCATATCTCACCTCACACCCGCCCCAAAGTTTTATGCTAAATATATCAAGCAAGAATTTACCTCTCCTCCGTTATCTTCTTCCTTGGTTTATTCCTTCCCCCCCCCCTTACTCCTCTTCCTTGGTTTATTCCTTGTTTCCCCCTTACTCCTCTTCCTTGACTCGGGGTGTGAAGGTAATATGAGGGCAGGGGAGGGTAAAGTGATGACGTCATGTGTTTTGGGCGCCGATATGATGACGTAGTGATGACGTCATGTGTTTTGGTCGCCGATATGATGACGTAGTGATGACGTCATGTGTTTTGGTCGCCGATATGATGACGTAGTGATGACGTTATTGATGATGGATTATTGAATTATTAATTGTTGTTGTGTTGTTATTCCTCGCTAATTATGTTCAGGTCGAAACTAATCAATTTACAGACATAATTATAGGTATTAAGTGGTGAGGAAGTATATAGTGTGTGTGTGTGTGTGTGTGTGTGTGTGTGTGTGTGTGATTTTATTGTTTATTGTTTGCTTTTCATCCTTTTTGTCTTCTCTCACCCTCTTTGTTTACCTCTCACCTTCCTTGTTTACCTCTCACCTTCCTTGTTTACCTCTCACCTTCCTTGTTTACCTCTCACCTTCCTTGTTTACCTCTCACCTTCCTTGTTTACCTCTCACCCTTTTTTACCTCTTGCCCTTGTTATTTAACCTCTCGTTTACCTCTCACCTCTCTATTTATACCTCTCACCTTCCTTGTTTACCTCTCACCTTCCTTGTTTATCTCTCACCTTCCTTGTTTATCTCACCTCCTTGTTTATCTCTCACCTCTCACCTTCCTCTCTCACCTTCCTTGTTTACCTCTCACCTTCCTTGTTTACTCTCACCTTCCTTGTTTACCTCTCACCTTCCTTGTTTACCTCTCACCTTCCTTGTTTATCTCTCCTTGTTTACCTCTCACCTTCCTTGTTTACCTCTCACCTTCCTTGTTTCCTCACACCTCTCTCACCCTTGTTTACCTCTCACCTTCCTTGTTTATCTCTCACCTCCTCACCTTCCTTGTTTACCTCTCACCTTCCTTGTTTACCTCTCACCTTCCTTGTTTACCTCTCACCTTCCTTGTTTACCTCTCACCTTCTCCTTGTTGTTTACATTGTTCTTCACACCAAATACAACCAACACAGGTCCACACACACACACACACACACACACACACACACACACACACATGTACCCTTCCAACTTTGACTTTCAACAGTAAAGCCGTGTAGATAGAGGTGATAACTCAGATGTATATACAGGGAAGTTTGACCCTTCTATGTGACAATGTTAATGTGTCTTAACTCTCCCAACACACACACACACACACACACACACACACACATACACACACACACACACATGTTAAAACTCATCCCGACAACATTTTAACCAATGCAATCCAGTGAGCTGTTCTAAGCAGTGTTAATTATGCACCACAAAGCTGGTTTTTAACGTTACCATTAGATTAAATATGTTAAGTGGTGTTAGTTTACATGTTCACGTTGGCACCCCACCCCCACCCTCCACCCCACCCCCACGCATGTTGTACTCCGGGAATTTTAGTCAAATATTTTAATTCGAAATGTGTGTGTGTGTGTGAGAGAGAGAGAGAGAGAGAGAGAGAGAGAGAGAGAGAGAGAGAGAGAGAGGAGTTATTGTATTATAAACGTTGGTATTGTATTTTAATTAATTGCATTTCAATCCCTGTATTGCATTTTAAATAACCGATGTTATTTATAATACACTTATTGTATTTTGCTTACTGTAGCCTTTACAGTCGATAAATAACCTGTGTAATGTGACTTAAGTTACATATAGGAAGTGTTCAGTACAGGTATTGTAATGTGCACAGGTGTTAAGCGTACAGGTATTGTAATGTGCACAGGTGTACAGGTATTGTAATGTGCACAGGTGTTAAGCGTACAGGTATTGTAATGTACACAGGTGTTAAGTGTACAGGTATTGTAATGTACACAGGTGTTAAGTGTACAGGTATTGTAATGTACACAGGTATTATTAAGTGTACAGGTATTGTAATGTACACAGGTATTATTAAGTGTACAGGTTGGTGAGGTGTGTACAATTATTATAATGCAGTAGAGGGTAAAAATATATCCGGTAGCTTTCATCGTTGTATGTAATTAATGTTACCTGTGTTAATGTTATGGTGAAGTTGCTGTCACGTGTTGTTGTGTATGGTGTATGTATACAGTATAGTGTATGTATAGAGTATGTATACAGTATAGTGTATGTATAGAGTATGTACACAATATAGTGTTTGTATAGAGTATGTGTAGAGTATGGTGTATGTATATAGAGTATAGTGTATGTATAGTGTATGATGTTTGTATACAAATTTGAGTATTAATATAGGAGAGTTTATATACAATGTAGTATTTTTATACACTATGAGGGGTGAGTTTATATAATTATGTGTATACAATATACGTGTATGATATGAGTACTGTGTTTATACAATGCACATAATGTATATATTATTTATACAAGGTTCTTAGTTAAGGGATAATACAAAAATACAGAATCTACCCAACTACAGTACAGTACAAAAAGAGTAAACGAGTTGGTATTTGGTGTTAGACATTAAAACAAGTAGGTGACTTAAAAGCTCGTGTAAACAGTGATGCTATGGCGTGTTTATAGTGCTGCCGTGGTAACTGATCATCTGTTGTCTACATTATCAGCTGATCACCTACGTGGTAACTGATCAGCTGTTGTGTACACCATCAGCTGACTCACCTACGTGGTAACTGATCAGCTGTTGTGTACACCATCAGCTGACTCACCTACGTGGTAACTGATCAGCTGTTGTGTACACCATCAGCTGATCACCCACGTGGTAACTGATCAGCTGTTGTGTACACCATCAGCTGACGGAGTTGTGATGTTGGTGTGATTGAACATTTATCCACGTAATATTTTCTTTTGGTTTAGTTTTGTTATAATATGAATTTATCTTAATTCCTGAACTGTATTTATATTATACAAGGGGAAAAAAGTTACATTATGTATTAGACACTATACAAGGGAAAAAGTTACATTAAGGGTTGGGGACAATTATAGAAGGGGGGAAAAAAGTTACATTAAGGGTTAGACAATTATAGAAGGGGGAAAAAAAGTTACATTAAGGGTTAGACAATTATAGAAGGGGGAAAAAAAGTTACATTAAGGGTTAGACAATTATAGAAGGGGGAAAAAAGTTACATTAAGGGTTAGACAATTATACAAGGGGGAAAAAGTTACATTAAGGGTTAGACAATTATAGAAGGGGGAAAAAGTTACATTAAGGGTTAGACAATTATAGAAGGGGGAAAAAAGTTACATTAAGGGTTAGACAATTATAGAAGGGGGAAAAGTAACATTAAGGGTTAGACAATTATAGAAGGGGGAAAAAGTAACATTAAGGGTTAGACAATTATAGAAGGGGAAAAAGTAACATTAAAGGTTAGACAATTATACAAGGGGAAAAAGTTACATTAAGGGTTAGACAATTATAGAAGGGGAAAGTTACATTAAGGGTTAGACAATTATAGAAGGGGAAAAAGTTACATTAAGGGTTAGACAATTATAGAAGGGGAAATCATAGGGTTAGACAATTATAAGGGGAAAAGTTACATTAAGGGTTAGACAATTATAGAAGGGGAAAAAGTTACATTAAGGGTTGAAATAGTAGGGGAAAAAGTTACATTAAGGTTAGACAATTATAGAAGGGGAAAAAGTTACATTAAGGGTTAGACAATTATAGAAGGGGGAAAAAGTTACATTAAGGGTTAGACAATTATAGAAGGGGAAAAAGTTACATTAAGGGTTAGACAATTATAGAAGGGGAAAAAAGTTACATTAAGGGTTAGACAATTATAGAAGGGGAAAAAGTTACATTAAGGGTTAGACAATTATAGAAGGGGAAAAAGTTACATTAAGGGTTAGACAATTATAGAAGGGGGAAAAAAGTTACATTAAGGGTTAGACAATTATAGAGGAAAAGTAACATTAAGGGTTAGACAATTATAGAAGGGGAAAAAGTAACATTAAGGGTTAGACAATTATAGAAGGGGGAAAGTTACATTAAGGTTAGACAATTATAGAAGGGGAAAAGTTACATTAAGGGTTAGACAATTATAGAAGGGGAAAAAGTTACATTAAGGGTTAGACAATTATGAGGGGTTACATTAAGGGTTAGACAATTATAGAAGGGGAAAAAGTTACATTAAGGGTTAGACAATTATAGAAGGGGAAAAAGTTACATTAAGGGTTAAACAATTATAGAAGGGGGAAAAAAGTTACATTAAGGGTTAGACAATTATAGGAAGGGAAAAAAGTTACATTAAGGGTTAGACAATTATAGAAGGGGGAAAAAGTTACATTAAGGGTTAGACAATTATAGAAGGGGAAAAGTAACATTAAGGGTTAGACAATTATAGAAGGGGGAAAAAGTAACATTAAGGGTTAGACAATTATAGAAGGGGAAAAAGTAACATTAAAGGTTAGACAATTATACAAGGGGGGAAAAGAATTATACACGGTGGAAAAAGTACCATTACAGGTTAAACAATTACTAGGTCACAATTTGTTCTCCACACTTTCTTCAGTATAATCATCAGGCCCAACACTTGCCTCGGTATTATCCTTCCCGTGATACACCCAATTACTCCACCTCCCCAATTACCCAGACACAATCTCCGTAATGCCTCTCAGATACTGCCTGGCGGAGATCACACCATCACTACTGCCTCTCTCTCTCTCTCTCAGCTCAACTAGTCTCAGCTCTCTCAGTGTTATGTTGAAGATCTGTGTAGTGCTTCTCTCTCTCTCTCTCATTGTAACACATAAGGTATTCGGTATATTTTTTATGTAGGAAATGTGTTGAGGTGTGTGGGGTGTGTTGGAGGTGTGTGTTGGAGGTGTGTGTTGGGGTGTGTTGGAGGTGTGTTGGGGGTGTGTTGGAGGTGTGGGGTGTTGAGGTGTGTTGGGGTGTGTTGGAGGTGTGTGGGGGTGTGTTGGAGGTGTGTTGGGGGTGTGTTGGGGTGTGTTGAGGTGTGTTGGTGTGTTGGAGGTGTGTTGGGGGTCTGTTGGGGATTGTTGAGTATGTTGTGGATGTGTTGGTGTTTTGAGGTGATGGGAGTTCTGTTAGAGGGTTTTTGGGGGTTGTGTTTGAAGTGTTTGTTGGAGGAAGTGTGTTTGAGTTGTTGGAGGTGTGTGGGAATGTGTTGGAGGTAAGATGTGTTAGAGGTGTTACGGTGTGTTAGAGTGTGTTGGGAGGTGTGTTAAAGGCGTTTGAGATGGGTTAGAGTGTGTTGGAGATGTGTTAAAGATGTTGGAAATGTGTTAGACTGTGTTGGGAGGTGTGTTAAAGGCGTTTGAGATAGGTTAGAGTGTGTTGGAGGTGCGCCCTCATTACAGCCTTCTGAGTGCTCGACGATGTAATCAAGAGAATATACTCTTTAAAGCGTCTTGCGGTAAGAGCCACTCTAGTGTGCGTCTTGTTAATTATTTCTACTGTAATTATTAGGTTACAGTTTGGCCGGAGGAGGAGGGTGGTACAGGGAGGAGGGGAGGAGGAAGGGGTACAGGAGGAGGAGGAGGAAGGTACAGTAGAGGGAGGATGAGAGGGAGGGATGGTACAGCAGGGGGGGGAGGAAGGTGGTACAGGAGGAGGAGGAGGAGGAAGGTGGCAGTAGAGGGGGGATGAGGGGAGGGATGGTACAGTAGAGGAGGATGAGGGGAGGGATGGTACAGCATAGGAGGAGGAGGAAGGTGGTACAGTAGAGGGGGGATGAGGGGAGGGATGGTACAGTAGAGGAGGATGAGGGGGAGGGATGGTACAGCATAGGAGGAGGAGGAAGGTGGTACAGTAGAGGGAGGATGAGGAAGATGGTACAGTAGAGGGGGATGAGGGGAGGGATGGTACAGCAGAGGGGAGGAGGAAGGTGGTACAGTAGAGGAGGATGAGGGGGAGGGATGGTACAGCATCAGAGGAGGAGGGGAAGGTGGTACAGGGAGGAGGATGAGGAGGAAGGTGGTACAGTAGAGGGAGGATGAGGGGGGGATGGTACAGCAGGAGGAGGAAGAGGAGGGACGATACAGCAGAAGGAGGAGGAAAGTGGTACAGTAGGGAGGAGGAGGAAGAGGAGGAGGAGAACAGTACAGCAAGGAGGAGGAGGAAGAGAAGGAAGAGGGAAGATGGGCGGTTCAGCCTGGAGTGTAATTTGATTGTAGGCTAAATAGAAATGAAGTGGTTAGATAGACAATAAGGAAGCAATCTACTAAAGGTGTTGTAAAATGAATAATACCGTAATGGAATTTAATTTAGTTTTCCCATCTCACGAAAATTTCATCTACATAATAACCCTTACAAGGAGAGATTAGGGGGGGGATGAGGAGGGTGATTAGCTTAGAGATAACTAGATAGGTTTTTTGGGTGGTTTGAAGGGGGTGGTGGATAGAGGGGGGTGAATAGAGAGGGGGGTAATTTTATTTTTTAACCAGTTTCAAGGCTCAAATGTGTAATATTGTCATGTTCTTCATTAGTTTAAGTGTAGTTGATTTACTAAAAGGATAATGAATTGTATTTTAAATTCTGTTTTTTTTTTCCAGGTGAGTGTTTACCTGTGGCTGCCAGACGTACGACAGTGATATTGGTGAGGTGTTGACTGATGTAGGATAATGTAGTAGGGAGGACGGGGGGGGGGTTGGTGATGCCAGATGTTAGATAATTACTCTCTAGGTTATTATTATGGTACCAGATGGAGGATAATGTTTACTGAAATGGCTGCTCGTGCTGCCTGATGAAGGATAACTTGTGAACTACGGTCATTCTCCCTTCTCATGTTGCCCGAGGAACGACAACTATTGCCCTTATCACCTGTGGTCCAGTATAAACACAGTGTCATACCGCTGGCATCTCGAGGCCGTTGTGTTGTCTCGTAGGGTTAGTTTAGCGGCTTATGGTACCAGGTGGACGATAATCTTATATGGGACTGCCAGGTGCTAGATAATTTCATATAGAAGTTGCCAGAGTGTACCGAGAACTCAACCATTTGTAGGAACCTATGATAAACCGGTGTGATAGATAGATAGATAGATAGATAGATATAGATATTTTCACAGATAGATAGATAGATAGATAGATAGATAGATAGATAGATATACGACGAAGGAAAAGAGGACAAATTACCTTTTTTTGTCCTCCGAAGATAAAACGAAGAGAGAGAGAGAGAGAGAGAGAGAGAGAGAGAGAGAGAGAGAGAGAGAGAGAGAGGCCTTCAGGAGTGTGTGTCATAGATAATACATAGATGGTTGCAGTTTGTCAGGATCAGTGCCGCTTCTGCTGCCCACACTCGTTCCAGCTCTCTCTCTCTCTCTCTCTCTCTGCTTGTGTTGTTGTATTTTTGTCCATTTTTGGTGATCGTCTGTAACACGACCTCCTCTTCCTCCTTCCTCTCCCCCTTCTCCTCCTCCTCTTCCTCCCTCCTCCCCCTCCTCTCCCCTTCCTCCTCTTCCTCCTCCTCTTCCTCTCCCCCTCTTCCTCTTCCTCTCCCCCCTCCTCTCCCCCCCCTTCCTCCTTCCCTCTTCCTCCTTGTTTAGCCCAACACCATCCATCTTCATGATATTGATTTTATTATATATTTTTATGCCCCATCACCGACCTGTGTGTGTGTGTGTGTGTGTGTGTGTGTGTGTGTGTGTGTGTGTGTGTGTGTGTGTGTGTTTGATTCTCCAAAACCATCGATTCTCCTGCTAAAAACTGAACCGTATTTTGAACCTTCCTAAGAACACATTTCAAACCCAAAGACGAAAATGAACCTATGGAGACTAATTACTAAGGTGGGTTGGTGGGTGGGTGGTGGGTGGTGGTGGGTGGTGCTCTTAAACGGCTGTAACAAAGGATCGAATTCTTCTCCTCCTCCAACTCCTCCTCCTTCCTCCAAAAGGTTTAGATTCAGCCGAAGCCACCAAGAAATTGTACCTCTCTTGACGTCTCACATAAAACCTGCTCACGTAGCTTATATCAGGCGTCTGGTTTTCTTGCTGTTGTTTTCTGAAGGTTTTGTGGACTTGTTGTGTTTTCGTTGGTTTCTCGTCGATTTTTCTGAAAGTTTCGGGAGGGCCTCTTCTTTTCCATTCTTGCATCTCCTCTTCCTTCTTTTTCATCCTTGCATCTCCTTCCTCTTCCTTCTTTTTCCATCCTTGCATCTCCTCTTCCTTCCTTCCCTCCCACCCTTGCATCTCTCCTTTCTTCCCTCCCTCCCTCCCATCTTTACACCTGCCCTCCTTACGAGTCTCTCCCTTCCACCTTCTCCCACTACCTCACCATCCCACCCTCTTCCTCCGTCCCTTCCTCCCTCACCTGCACTCTCTCATTCCCTCCTACCTTCCATCCTCTCCTACCTCTTCTGCCTGTCTTTTCCACCCTCTTACCCACCCCTTCCTTCCCCCTCCTTTTTCCCACCCTCTATCACCCATCCACCCACCCTTACACTTTCCTTCCTTCCTTTCACCCTCTCTATCTCTCCCCTTCCCTCCTTTCCACCCTTCCACCTCTTCTTCCTTATTCTTTACCCTGCTTTTTTTCCACCTCTTACCCACCTTGTCCCTCCCTCCCTCTCTCTACCTCCCTCTACCCTCCTCTCACTCCTCCCTCCTCCCTCCCTCCCTCCTCCTCCCTCCCCCTCCCTCCTCTCTCCCCCTCTCACCCTCCCTCCCCCCCCTCCCTCCTCCCTCCCTCTCCCCTCCCTCCCTCCCTCTCTCACTTTCCCTCCTCCCTCCCTCCTCCCCACCCTCCCTCCCTCCTCTCTCCTCCTCCCTCCCTCCTCCTCCTCCCTCCTCCCTCCCTCCCTCCCTCCCTCCCTCCTCTCCTCCTCCCTCTCTCTCCTCTCTCTACCTCCCTGGTCCTGAATGGACACTGTTGGCCGCCTGTCGTTTTATTGTTCGGAGACAAATGTTGTGTCAAACGTCGCAAGAATCGAAAGTTCCCATTTGTGGCCAAAATAATAGGGACGAGGAAGCTGTAATGGGTTCCTATTTGTGTTTCTATTTTTGTTGGGTCTTAGGTTTACTTGGGACTATTTCTAATGGGTTTGATTCAATTGGGGTTATTTTAAATGGGTTTGGATTCATTTGAGACTGTTATAATAGGATTGGATTCACTTGGGACTATTTCTAATGAGTTTGGATTCACTTTGGTCTATTTAATATCTCTTCCAATTTGGGTTTCTTGAATGCCAATTATTAGTAACGTTTACCTGCCTAATCTAGGGTCTGTTGAGTCCCAATTTGGGTCTGAAGTGTCCTATTTGGGTCTGTCGGGTCCTATTTGGGTCTTCGAATGTTTTGTCAGTCTTTCATTTCCAATTTTATCATAGTGTTTCTCAATTATTTTCGTTTTTTTTTTATAATTTAGTCATTATTATTGTTTTCAGTTCTCTTAGTAAATCCACTTATTAGTTATTCCGTGTATCCTTCCTTCTGTCCATTATCTCACTTCCTTCTCCCCCACCTCCCTCTTCCCCCCACCTTCTTTTTCTCTCCTCCCTTCTTCCACAGACTCTGGGGTCTTTATGAAAGCCCCTGATACTTCACAAAGGTACCAGAGGCATTCTTACGCCACCCCGACACGCAAACTCCAGCTAGGGGTCTGAAGGTCGAGGGTCGGAGGGTCGTCGGGTATGGAGGGTTATAATGACATGGGAGGTCGTTAGGGGAGGGTGTCGTGGGGGCAATGGTAGAGTATGGAGGGTCGTGAGGGCGGATGGTCGTCGGGGTATAGAGGTCATAATCGACATGGAAGGTCAGCAAGTATGGCGGGTCGTGGAGTGTGGGGGGGAGGGAGGGTCAGGAGGGTGTCGGAGCAAGGAAAAATTGGGAGTAGGTGGAGAGGAGGAGGAGGAGGAGGAGGAGACGTGGAGGGGCGTTTGAGGAGGGAAGAGAAGGTGAAGTGAGGTGGCTGTGGGAGAGTCGTTGAAGGGCGTCGGGGAGAGGAGAGGGGGGGGGGGGGGGGGGGGGGAGGAGAGAGAGAGAGAGAGAGAGAGGTAAATATTAGAGCAGAAAGAGGCAGGATGGCAGTGCAGGAGGAAGAGTGATAGAGGAGGATGAGGAATGATGAGAGGACGAGACAGGAGAGAGGAAGGAAGAGAGGGAGAAGAGAGAGAGAGAGGGAGGAGAGAGAGGAGAGAGAGAGGAGAGAGGAGGAGAGAGGAGGAAAGAGAGAGAGAGAGAGAGAGAGGAGAGAGAGAGAGAGCAGAGGAGTAGGTATCAAGAAGAAGAAAAAGGAGTGTCAAAAGAGGAGGAGGAAAAAGAACAAGAACAGGAAGAAGAAGAGGGGGGGGCAGGAGAAGAGGAAGAGGAGAGGGGAAAGTCGTTCATGCCGATAAAACCACAACATGCCTCGGGTCTAGTGAGGGCGACGGGCAGGAGCAAGATGGAAACCAATTACCCATACCAAGCCTTTGTCCATGTGTGGAGGGGGAAATAGGGAGCGTGAGGGGTAGAGAATAGGAGAGAAGGAGAGGAGGAGGAAAAGAGATGAGGGGTGGGGAGAGGGGTAAGGAGAGGAGGGAGGGGGGGCGATAGATGAGATGAGAGGGAGGGGAGGGGGTAAGAGAGAGGATAAGTGAGGGGGTGAAAGGTGGGGTGAGAGAGAGAGAGAGAGAGAGAGATGATGAGAGAACAGGATGGAGAGAAGAGGATATTAATAGAGGGAGAAATGATAGAGAGATAAGTGGAGGAGGAGGAAGAGGAGGAAGAGTGGGGAGATGGGAGAGGGAGGGGGAGAAAGGAGGAGGGTGGAGATAATGGAGATGAGGGAGAGAAAATAGAGAGAGTGGGAGGAAGAGCGACTGAGGGGAGAGAGAGATAGAGAACAACTGGAAGAATACTGGAGGCGTTAGAGAGGGGGTCACACACACACACACACACACACACACACACACACACCCAATACAACAAATTATAATCATGGGAATAGATTGCCTATCGTAATTACTATATTGTTTCATTGTTCCCCACCTACCATTGTAATCTGGCAACACTGGGGTCATTGTAATCTGGAAACGTTGGAATCATTGTAATCTGGTAACACTGGAACCGTTGTAAGCTGGCAACACTGAAATCATTATATAGACTTTATCTTTAAAAAATCTCTCTCTCTCTCTCTCTCATGATCACTACAGGTGTGTGTCGGGGCAGGTGAGAGTAATTAGAGTGAAGCGCAACTCTATCCTTCGAGCATTAAACTTAATTAATTCTGTAAGTTTTTTTTTTCCTTTTCAACAAATTGCACTTGATATATATAAAACGATTGGTGATACATGTAATTATATGCGAGGTATATATTTACAGTATATATGTATTATTTGTGAATACATACATACATACTTACATGTATATTTCCTTATTTCTTTTCGTATTTCTCTCTTTATTCATTTCTTATTGTGTCTTTTTGTCTGTTTTCTCTTTGTGTCTTGACTGTTCCTTATTATCGTCCTGTGTTTCTCCCCTCCTTCTGAGATAGAGGGAGGATCCATTCGCCTTCCCTCCTCCTCCTCCCTCCCACCCCAGCTGTTGATTACTCCGCCTCTCTCCTCTCCCTCATTACCCTCCCTCATCCATCATACTTCCTCACTCTCTCTCTCTCTCTCCAAATAACTCGTAAATGGACTGGTTGCATGCAAGATTTTTGAGATAATTAACTTGTTGTTTATAAGATTAGTTCACCATCTGAACGCTTAGGTGGCAGGCTGATGTTTATGTTTACGTGAGTAGTTCACCATCTGAACGCTAGGTGGTGGCTGATGTTTATGTTTACGTGAGTAGTTCACCATCTGACGCTAGGTGGCAGGCTGATGTTTATGTTTACGTAGTAGACCATCTGGACGCTAGGTGGCAGGCTGATGTTTATGTTTACGTGAGTAGTTCACCATCTGGACGCTGGGTGGCAGGCTGATGTTTATGTTTACGTGAGTAGTTCACCATCTGGACGCTAGGTGGCAGGCTGATGTTTATGTTTACGTGAGTAGTTCACCATCTGGACGCTAGGTGGCAGGCTGATGTTTGTGTTTACGTGGTAGTGCACCATCTGGACGCTAGGTGGGGGCTGATGTTTATGTTTACGTGAGTAGTTCACCATCTGGCTGGGTGGCAGGCTGATGTTTGCGTTACAGTAGTTCACCATCTGACGCCGGGGTGGCAGTTTGATGTTTGTTTACGAGTAGTTCACCATCTGGACGCTAGGTGGCAGGCTGATGTTTATGTTACGTGAGTAGTTCACCATCTGGACGCTAGGTGCAGGCTGATGTTTACGTTTACGTGAGTAGTTCATCTGGACGCCAGGTGGCAGGCTGATGTTTGTTTACGTGAGTAGTTCACCATCTGGACGCTAGGTGGCTGGCTGATGTTTATGTTACGTGAGTAGTTCACCATCTGGACGCTAGGTGGCAGGCTGATGTTTGTTTACGTGAGTGTTCCCCCTGGACGCTAGGTGGCAGGCTGATGTTTACGTTTACGTGAGTAGTTCACCATCAGGACGCTAGGTGGCTGGCTGATGTTTATGTTTACGTGAGTAGTTCACCATCTGGACGCTAGGTGGCAGGCTGATGTTTGTTTACGTGGTAGTTCACCATCTGGACGCTAGGTGGCAGGCTGATGTTTATGTTTACGTGAGTAGTTCACCATTGGACGCTAGGTGCAGGCTGATGTTTGTTTACGTGAGTAGTTCACCATCAGGACTAGGTGCAGTGTGCGTTTACGTGGTAGTTCACCATTGGACGCTAGGTGGCAGTGATGTTTATGTTTACGTGGTAGTTCACCATTGGACGCAGGTGGCAGGCTGATGTTTATGTTTACGTGGTAGTGCACCATCTGGACGCTGGGTGGGGCTGATGTTTGTTTACGTGAGTAGTTCACCATCTGGACGCTAGTGGCAGGCTGATGTTTGTTTACGTGAGTAGTTCACCATCTGGACGCCAGGTGGCAGGCTGATGTTTATGTTTACGTGAGTAGTTCACCATTGGATGTGGTGGCAGGCTGATGTTTGTTTACGTGGTAGTTCACCATAGGACGCAGTGGCAGGCTGATGTTTAGTTACGTGAGTAGTTCACCATCTGGACGCTAGGGTGGCAGGCTGATGTTATGTTTACGTGAGTAGTTCACCATCTGGACGCTAGGTGGCAGGCTGATGTTTATGTTTACGTGGAGTAGTTCACCATCTGGACGCTTGGTGGCAGGCTGATGTTTGTTTACGTGAGTAGTTCACCATCTGGACGCTAGGTGGCAGGCTGATGTTTCGTTACGTGAGTAGTTCACCATCTGGACGCTAGGTGGCAGGCTGATGTTTGTTTACGTGAGTAGTTCACCATCTGGACGCTAGGTGGCAGGCTGATGTTTATGTTTACGTGAGTAGTTCACCATCTGGACGCTAGGTGGCAGGCTGATGTTTATGTTTACGTGAGTAGTTCACCATCTGGACGCTAGGTGGCAGGCTGATGTTTGTTTATTTGAGTAGTTCACCATCTGGACGCTAGGTGGCAGGCTGATGTTTGTTTACGTGAGTAGTTCACCATCTGGACGCTAGGTGGCAGGCTGATGTTTACGTTTACGTGAGTAGTTCACCATCTGGACGCTAGGTGGCAGGCTGATGTTTATGTTTACGTGAGTAGTTCACCATCTGGCTAGGGTGGCAGGCTGATGTTTACGTTACGGAGTAGTTCACCATCTGGACGCTAGTGGCGATGTTAGTTACGTGAGTAGTTCACCATCTGGACGCTAGGTGGCAGGCTGATGTTTGTTTACGTGAGTAGTTCACCATCTGGACGCTAGGTGGCAGGCTGATGTTTACGTGAGTAGTTCACCATTGGACGCTGGTGGGGCTGATGTTTGTTTACGTGAGTAGTTCACCATCTGGACGCTAGGTGGCAGTGATGTTTGTTTACGTGAGTAGTTCACCATCTGGACGCTAGGTGGCAGGCTGATGTTTGTTTACGTGAGTAGTTCACCATCTGGACGCTAGGCAGGCTGATGTTTATGTTTACGTGAGTAGTTCACCATCTGGACGCTAGGTGGCAGGCTGATGTTTACGTTTACGTGAGTAGTTCACCATCTGGACGCTAGGTGGCAGGCTGATGTTTATGTTTACGAGTAGTTCACCATCTGGACGCTAGGGTGCAGGCTGATGTTTATGTTTACGTGAGTAGTTCACCATCTGGACGCTGTGGGTGTGTTACCATCTGGACGCGGTGGCAGGCTGATGTTTGTTTACGTGAGTAGTTCACCATCTGGACGCTAGGTGGGGCGATGTTTATGGTGAGTAGTTCACCATCTGACGCTAGGTGCAGGCTACACGTAATATAAAACATTGGGAGAATATTTATGCGGGTATATCTGTAAGTGTGAGATAATGAAGGCCGGGCTGCTGTAAGACAAGATCTGCCCCCGCCCCCTGTCATGTAACCAGAGTCGAGTCCTTCAGTGATACCCTCTCCTCCCCCTCTACCTCCCCCTTCACCCACCTCCTTTCTTCCCTTCATTCTAGTCTCTCTCTCTCTCTCTCTCTTCTCTCTCTCTCTCTCTAATACCCCACCACAGCTCCTTTCTTCCCACTTCATTTACACCCTCCCTTCCTCCTCCTTCACTTCTTTCTCCCACTGTGCCTCTAATCATCCACTCACCTCTCCCACTACCCTTCCTTCCCCCACCCCACCCCACCACCTCCTCCCACTACCCCCCCCCCTCTCCCCCCACCCAGCCCCCACCTCCCACTACCCCTCTCCCCCCCACCACACCCTCCCTCACCTCCCACTACCCTCCTCTCCCCACCACACCCACTACCTCCCATCCTCCACACCCCCCCTCATCCCTCCCACTACTCCTTCCTTCCCCACCACACCCTCACCTCTCCCCATACCCTTCCTTCCTCACTCACACCCCCCTCACCTCTCCCACTACCCTTCCTTCCTCACTCACACCCCACTCCACCTCTCCCACTACCCTTCCTTCCCTCACTCACACCCCTCACTTCACATACCCCTTTCACACTTCCTCTCTCCCACACTTTCCTCCCTTCCTCTCCACCCCTCTCTAACGTAACCACCTCCCCTCTTTCCATCCCACCCACCCCCGCCCACCAAACAAGCAGCAACGGCAGGGGAAGATAAACACAAGTCACCCCTCCCTCCCTCCCCTCCTCCTCCCCCCTCCTTAGTATTCCTCTCGACTGCTGTTCGATTAAATGGTCAATTTGGTGATCGGAGGCTCGTCTCATCTTTTTACTCATCCTTCAACAAAGACTCCTCAGCTCATTCTGTCTAGTGGAGCGTGGTGCCTCATCCTACATCTCTCCTCCTTTTATCCCCCTCCCTTGGTACCTATCCCACAGTCTCCTAGCGTCTCATCTATCCGTCCTTATGGTAGGGGACGGAGAGGTCATATGTCAGCTCAGAGGGAGGTGGTTGAAGAACGGTCGTGAAGGTAATACGTCGGGTGACAGTCTACTGGCCTTAACAAAACAGTGTGTCCAAGGGGAGGAGGAGGAGTGGCAAGCTGAAGGAGAAGGGTAGGAAGGAGGAGGAGTGACGGAGGAGGGGGATGGAAGGTAGGAGAGAAGGGAGAATGGTGAGAGGTAAGAAGGAAGGAAGGGAAGAAAAGAGGGAAAAGAAACAAGGAAGAGGGAATGATAAAGCGGGAGAGGAGGATAGTTGGGGAAGGAGGAAAAGAGAGATGTGGGAGGGTACCGTAAGTAAAGGTGGGAAGGGGACGGAATGGAGAAGGAATGGCCAGGATGATGAAAGAATGATGAGATGGAGGAAAAGAAAATGGAAAGTAGGAAGGATACAGAGAAGGAATAAGGATGAAAGAGTATGAGGAAGGAAGAGGAGGAGGGGGAGAGAAGAATGGTCTTATGGTCCCCTAATCCTCCTCTTCCATTTGAGTCTTCCTTCTACGTCAACTGGCTTAAGGACTTGACTTCTATCATGGGAGGGAAGAAGGAACAGTTAAAGAGAGGAAAGGAAAGGAAGAGGAGGTGGAGAAGGAGGGTAGAGAAAGAAAAAAGAGGGAAAAGGGAGAGTGGAAAGAAAATGGAGGAGACGAGAGGCAGGTAACATAAATAACGTATAAGGTCTCTCGCTAATTGGTTTGTTTTCCTATTTGTCATGTAAAAAAAAGGCACCAATTACCCAGACGTTTGACGACCATATCTCCTGACGATCACTGCTTACTGTTGCCTCCTGTGTGTGTGTGTGTGTGTGTGTCACTAACGGCAGCTGTAGATGTGCTAGTTCTCCCTGCCTGCCAATTTCCTCCCTCATCTCCCTCCACTCCTCCCTCCCCAGCTCCCTCCCTCCCTCCTTCTTCCTTCCCTCCCTCCCTCCCTCCTCCCTCCCTCCTCCCCTCCCTCCCTCCCTCCAAGACCCAAGAAAACTCCCTCAAGGGTTTTCCTAATGTGATGGAATGGAGGGGAAGAGGAAGGAGGGAAAGCCTCAATTAGCCTTTGCATGCAGAGAAGTGCCTTATGTAGGGAGGGACTTTACCTGTGTTTTCATGCAAGGAGGGAGGGTGAGGGGTGGAGTGACTCACATGAGGTAAGGTAGGTGTGACACGGCAGGGGTGGGGTGAGGGGAGGTGTGACGGGGTGGAGTGAGGAGGTGGTGTGGCCACGGCGGGTGGAGTGAGGGAGGTGTGACAGGGGTGGAGTGAGGAGGTGAGGTATGACACGGTGGGGTGGGGTGACGAGGTAAGGTGTGACACGGTGGGGTGGAGTGAGGGGAGGTATGACAGGGTGGGGGTCAGAGTGAGGGAAGTGGGGAGTGATGGGGTGGGGGTGGGGTGGGGTGAGGCAGGGTAAACACAGCCCGTGAGCATCTCCACCTTCTCTTACTTAGTCTGATTTACATGTAAGACTGTTGATGGACGCTGAGAGAGAGAGAGAGAGAGAGAGAGAGAGAGATCAGTAAGGTAATTTGTCCCTCACCTTTTAGTGTTGTCCTGGACGGACCTCCCTTCCCCATCGTCTGTGGAGGCGTGGGGTGATGGAGGTGACGGAGGCGTGGGAGATGGTTGAGAGGGGCGTGGGGTGATGGTTGAGAGGGCGTGGGGTGATGGTTGAGAGGGCGTGGGGTGATGGAGGTGACGGAGGTGGGGGTTGATGGTTGAGAGGGGCGTGGGGTGATGGTTGAGAGGGGGTGGTGATGGAGTGACCGAGGCGTGGGGTGATGGTTGAGGAGGGGCGTGGGGTGATGGAGGTGACGGAGGCGTGGGATGATGGTTGAGAGGGGCGTGGGTGATGGGTGACGGAGGCGTGGGATGATGGTTGAGAGGGCGTGGGGTGATGGTTGAGAGGGCGTGGGGTGATGGTTGAGAGGGGCGTGGGATGGTTGAGAGGGGCGTGGGGTGATGGAGGTGACGGAGGTGGGGTTGATGGTTGAGAGGGGCGTGGGGTGATGGTTGAGAGGGGCGTGGGGATGGTTGAGAGGGCGTGGGGTGACGGAGGTGACGGAGGTGGGGGTTGATGGTTGAGAGGGGCGTGGGGTGATGGTTGAGAGGGGCGTGGGGTGATGGGTGACGGGTGAGGGTTGATGGTTGAGAGGGGCGTGGGGTGATGGTTGAGAGGGGCGTGGGGTGATGGTTGAGAGGGGGCGTGGGGTGATGGTTGAGAGGGGCGTGGGGTGATGGGTGACAGGTGGGGGTTGATGGTTGAGAGGGGCGTGGGGTGATGTTAGAGGGGCGTGGTGTGTGGTTTGAGGGGGGGCGTGGGGTGATGGTTGAGAGGGCGTGGGGTGATGGAGTGACGGAGGGGGGGTTGATGGTTGAGAGGGGCGTGGGGTGATGGTTGAGAGGGGCGTGGGGTGATGGTTGAGGAGGGCGTGGGGTGATGGAGGTGACGGAGGTGGGGTTGATGGTTGAGAGGGGCGTGGGTGATGGTTGGGAGGGGCGCGGGGTGATGGTTGAGAGGGCGTGGGGTGATGGAGGTGAGGAGGTGGGGGTTGATGGTTGAGAGGGGCGTGGGGTGATGGTTGAGAGGGGCGTGGGGTGATGGAGGTGACGGAGGCGTGGGGTGATGGTTGAGAGGGCGTGGGGTGATGGAGGTGACGGAGGTGAGGGTTGAATGCGTCTCATGGGGCGGGATAAAAATGAACAGAAGACATCTATGTCTTCCCTTGAGTACACTGTTGATACTCCCCGCTACACCCTCCTCACACCCTTCTACACCTCATACCTCCTACACCCTCCTAAACTCCCACACCCTCTAAACCCTCCTGTACCCACACCCTCCTAAACTCCCTACCCTCTAAACCCTCCCTGCACCCCTCTACACCCTCCCTGCCTTCTACACCCTCCTGCCACCCACACCCTCCTACCCTCTACACCCTCCCCTGCACATTCTACACCCTCCTGACCTACACCCCTCCCTGTCCACCCACACCCTCCCGCACCTCCTCCCCCCCCTCCCTGCACCCTCTACACCTCCCTGCACCCCCCAGACCCTCCCTGCACCTTCACACCCTCCCTGCACCCCTCTCACTTCTGCACCCCACACCCTCCCCACACCCTCTCACACCCTCCCCGCACCTTCTCTACACCCTCTCTACACCCTCACCCCTCCCCTGCACCTCTACACCCTCCCCACACCTTCACACCCTCCCCACCTCTCACACCCTCCCTGTACCACCCACACCTCCCTAAACTCCCACACCCTCTAAACCCTGCACCTTCTCACCCCTCCTGCATTCTCACACCTCCCTGCACCCTCTACACCCTCCCTACACCCTCTACACCCTCCCTACGCCCCACACCCTTCCGTTACTTCGTCCTTCCTCTTAAATTACTTTTTTTAACATTTCTTATCAAGATTACCTAAGCTTACTTTACATAAGCTTAATTGTAGTGTTTTAAGTAACAAATGCAGCTTTGACTAATTATTATCAGTTTTAAGTATACTATATAAAGCTTACTTGCAATGTTTTTAAGTAACAGTGAAGCTTAGTCTACTTGATAATGTTTTAAGTGTTTTAAGTAAAGATTAGTATGTCCATTACTTAACAAAAGACCTTAATGACGGCGTTAAAACCTGAGAGAATTTTACAAGTGGAACTCTTATGTTAATTTGAATATGAAATGAAGTTCAGAAACAAATTAAAAAAAATAAACGATTGTCACTGAAGAGAGAGAGAGAGAGATTTAAATGAAAGAAAATGAAATATTAATTAACTTAGATGCTGATAATGAGATGGAAATTCATTCATTCTCTTTCTTTCTCTCCAGGTACCTGAAAATGGTAAAAAATAAAGACCAGGCAATAATTAAACCATTAAGAAAGGGGTGAAGGTGAATGAGGAAGAAGGGAGGTGGGGGGTGAATGAGGAAGGGGGGATGGTGGGGTGAATCAGGAGAGTTGGGGGTGACTGAGGAGGAGGGAGAAAGGAGGGGGGGGGGTTGGGGGCATTGGTTATGTAAATTTGACTACGTAGAGAACAATGCCGAGGAAGAAGCAAGATTTCCCTCAGACTCTCCTGCCATTACCGGTCCCTGACGCTCTACTCTCACCCAGGCACGGAGGGAAGGAGGAGGGGGAGGGAGGTTGGTAGGGAGGGATGGTACATGGGAGGGGAGGGAGGGAGGGAAGGGGAGGTGAGGAAGGAGGGAGGGAGAGGCAGGAGGAAGAGTGGGTGGTAGGGAGGGATGGTACAGGAGGAAGGGGTGGGTGGTAGGGAGGGATGGTACAGGTAGAAGGGTGGGTGGTAGGGAGGATGGTACAGGGGTGGAAGGGTGGGTGGTAGGAGGATGGGCAGGAGGAAGGGGGGTAGGGAGGGATGGCAGGTGGAAGGGGTGGGTGGTAGGGAGGGATGGTACAGGTGGGGGTGGTAGGGGAGGGATGGTACAGGTGGAAGGGTGGGTGGTAGGGAGGGATGGTACAGGTGGAAGGGGTGGTGTAGGGAGGGATGGTACAGGAGGAAGGGTGGGTGGTAGGAGGATGGTACAGGAGGAAGGGTGGGTGGTAGGGAGGATGGTACAGGAGGAAGGTGGGTGGTAGGGAGGGATGGTACAGGTGGAAGGGTGGGTGATAGGGAGGGAAGGGGGAGTAGGAGGAAGGGTGGGTGGTAGAGAGGATGGTACAGGAGGAAGGGTAGGGGGTAGGGGACGGATGGTACAGGTGGAAGGGTAGGTGGTGGAGAGGGATGGTACAGGAGGAAGGGTGGGTGGTAGGGAGGGATGGTACAGGTGGAAGGGTAGGGGGTAGGGACGGATGGTCAGGTGGAAGGGGTGGGTGGTAGAGGGATGGTACAGGAGGAACGGTGGGTGGTAGGGAGGGATGGTACAGGAGAAGGGTAGGGGGGGTAGGGACGGATGGTACAGGTGGAAGGGTGGGTGGTGAGAGGGATGGTACAGGGAGGAAGGGGTGGGTGGTAGGGAGGATGGTACAGGTGGAAGGGTGGGTGGTGGAGGATGGTACAGGAGGAAGGGTGAGTGGTAGGGAGGGATGGTACAGGAGGAAGGGGTGGGTGGTAGGGAGGGATGGTACAGGAGGAAGGGTGGGTGGTAGGGAGGGATGGTACAGGAGGAAGGGTGAGGTGGTGGGAGGGATGGTACAGGAGGAAGGGTGGGTGGTAGGGAGGGATGGTACAGGAGGAAGGGTGGGTGGTAGGGAGGGATGGTACGGGAGGAAGAGTTGGGTGGTAGGGAGAGGGATGGTACAGGTAGAAGGTGGGTGGTAGGGAGGGATGGTACAGGTGGAAGGGGTGGGTGGTAGGGAGGGATGGTACAGGAGGAAGGGTGGTGGTAGGGAGGATGGTACAGGTGGAAGGGTGGGTGGTAGGGAGGATGGTACAGGTGGAAGGGTGGGTGGTAGGGAGGATGGTACAGGTGGAAGGGTGGGTGGTAGGGAGGGATGGTACAGGTGGAAGGGTGGGTGGTAGGAGAGGGATGGTACAGGAGGAAGGGTAGGGGGTAGGGAGGGATGGTACAGGTGGAAGGGTGGGTGGTAGGGAGGGATGGTACAGGAGGAAGGGTGGGTGGTAGGGAGGGATGGTGCAGGTGGAAGGGTGGGTGGTAGGGAGGGATGGTACAGGTGGAAGGGTGAGTGGTAGGGAGGGATGGTACAGGAGGAAGGGTGGGTGGTAGGGAGGGATGGTACAGGAGGAAGGGTGGGGTGGTAGGGAGGATGGTACAGGAGGAAGGGTGGGTGGTAGGGAGGGATGGTACAGGAGGAGATTGGGTGGTAGGGAGGGGATGGTACAGGTGGAAGGGTGGGTGGTAGGGAGGATGGTACAGGAGGAAGGGGTGGGGGTAGGGAGGGATGGTACAGGTGGAAGGGTGGGTGGTAGGGAGGGATGGTACAGGAGGAAGGGTGGGTGGTAGGGAGGGATGGTACAGGAGGAAGGGTGGGTGGTAGGGAGGGATGGTACAGGTGGAAGGGTGGGTGGTAGGGAGGGATGGTACAGGAGGAGGGTGGGTGGTAGGAGGATGGTACAGGTGGAAGGGAGGAGTGGTTGGAAGGAAGGGGAGGTGCAGGAGGAAGGGTATGTGGTAGGGAGGGATGGTGCAGGTGGAAGGAAGGGAAGGAGTGGAGGGAAGGGAGTGGAGGAAAGGGAAGGTACAGGTGGAAGGGTTAGATGGGAGGAAGGAGTGTACAGGTGGAAGGAGGGCTACAGGTGAGTGGGTAGGGGGTGAGAGAGGAAGGGAGATAGGGCATTAATAAAATCAAGGAGGAGGGTGGAAGGGAAGTGGGGACGAATTGAGGAGAGAGTTGGAAGAGAGGGAGGAAAGGAGAGAAGGAAGGAGGAGGGAGAAAGTAGGAGAGGAGAGGGAAGGAAAAGGAATTAGCATAGATGTAACTGTAAGGTGGATGATGGAAAAGTTTGGAACAGGACCACAGTGGAAGAGGATGGAAGAGGAACACAATGGACGAGGGTGGAACAGGGACAATGAAAGAGGGTGGAACAGACACAATGCAAAACGGTGGAAAACACACACAACGGAAGAGGGTGGAACAGAGACACAGTGGAAGAGTTTGGAACAGGGATACAGTGGAAGAGGATGGAACAGGGGGGGAACAGGGACACAATGAAAGAAGATAGCACAGGGACATTGTGGAAGAGGGTGGAACAAAGACACAGTGGAAGGAGTCAATGATACTGGTGTTTGCCTTCTTTTGCCTTCTTTTGTTCCCCACCACCAGCTGTACCCACACACACAGCTGTTACCCCACCACCACCAGCTGACCCCACCACCACCACCACCAGCTGTTACCCCACCACCACCAGCTGACCCCACCACCAGCTGACACCACCACTACCAGCTGTCCTTACCAACTACCATCAGCTGACCCCATCATCACCACCACTAGCTGTCCTCACCACTACCACCAGCTGTCCTCACCACCACCACTAGCTGTCCTCACCACCACCACCAGCTGTCCTCACCACCACCACCACCAGCTGTCCTCACCACCACCACCAGCTGTCCTCCTACCATGTCCTCTTCCTACCACCACCACCAGCTGTCCTCATCACTTCCCACCAGCTGTCCTCAACCAGCTGTCACCATATACCAGTGTCCTCACACCACCAGCAGTCCTCACTTACAATTTTGCCTCCTCGCCACCAGTCCTCTTACCACCAGTCGTCACCACACACTAGTTGTCCTCACACCACCACCAGCTGTCCTCACAACAACCTCCGGCTGTCCTCATCACCACCACCAGTGTCACACAACACTTGGTTTGTCACTTACCACCAGCTGGTCCTTACTACCACCAGCTGTCCTCACATACAAGCTTGGTTTCTCTCACCACCAGCTGTCAACAACCACCACATGTCCTCATCAACCACTTGCTGTTTGATCACCAATTCAGCTGTTTGATCTAACAACAACCAGCTGTCTCCCACTCACCACCTGTCAACCACAACTCAGTCCTCACCACCACCTGAGCGTCCTCACCACCACCATGACCAGTCATCATCATCATTCATCACCACCACCATCTTTTCTCACTACCACCACCAACTGTCACCACCACCATCTTTCCTCACCACAACCAGCCGTCATCACCACCACCACGTTTCCTCACAAGTCCTCATTCCTCACGACTATATATTCAACAAGTGGGGGTCACAAAAATCTCCACAACCATCGACCACCACATACACGTCGCCTGTCTGTCTGTCTGTAAGTTGGCCAGTCGATCGGACAAAACTTGACCGATCGACAGTGGTTTAAGTTTGACCAGTCGAGCGAGCGATGAAAGAAGTACTGAAATCGACTGAGGTTGACGGGGGTCGACGAGACGTGAACGATATGGAGTGAATTATTCGTCGATCGATCCATTTTGTCACATCAGGTAGACTTGAGTGAGCTGTAGAACCGGAGGTAAATACATATTTACAGTTTTAGTTAACTATTGTTACTGATATCGTGTAAATTTAACGATATTAACGCGATCAATAGAGAAAGAGGAATACCGCACTACTTCCCGTAAAGTAATCCGTCTTGCGGGTTCCAAACGGTGTTTTTACCACTAATTTTTGTACACTCCGCGTAATCATTTCCCTAACCTAACTCATGAATTAAATCATTAATTAATTAACAAATTATTTACATATACCACATTGGATTGTTATTCCCAGTCCGATAAAACACACGATCACTACCACGGTGCTTCGAGTCTGGTTCCGGGTCGGGTTCGTGTTTAAGGACCTCGGATTTAAGGGGCCCGTTTTAAGGAATGCAGAATTACGGGGTTCGTGTTTTAAGGACTCCGGTTTTAAGGATATGGGTTTAAGGGATCAAAATTTAAAGGGTAAGGGTTTAAAGGATCCAGATAAAGGGTTCTGGCTTTAAGGGGTTCGATTTTAGGGAGTCGGTGTAGGCGGCCCCGTAAACATCTGTCAGCTGCATTGTTACCTGTTGAATACTGCAGGTGTTGGTACAGGTGGGAGTCATAACACCTGTGAAGACGCGAACTTTAAACCCTCGTGAAATATAATCTGTTGGTGTGGAAGGAAACATTGGAATCTTTAATTTCGTTTTTGATTTTGTAGTTTTTAATTAACTGTTTTTAATCGATTAATTTTCTTCAGTTAGGTTATAATCATTAAGTTTTAACAACTGTTTGAATTGACAATTTTTAAGGCTGTTTTTTAATCAACTTTTCAGGCAACTACTGTAATTTTTAATCACCTGGTTATTAATCGACTTTTCTAATTAAAGAGTTTTTAATCGAATACTTTCAATTAACTTATTTTTAATCAAGTTTTTAATCAACAAGTTTTCAATTAAGTTTATGAGGAAGATACAGTACAGTACAGCAGCCATTACATAGGTTGTTTTGTAACGTGTACAGTAAATATTGTATGTGTGTGTGTGTGTGTGTGTGTGTGTGTGTGTGTGTGTGTGTGTGTGTGTGTGTGTGTGTGTGTGTGTGTGTGCTGTAGAATTAAATTATTTATTCTTAGTATTTTAAAGAGGTTTTTATTACATATGTTGATGTTTAAACGTATCAGGCGGTGGTTACGCCCCTGATGATCGTAAGTGTTTGATGATGATAAATTAACCGGTGTTTTTTTGTTGTGTGTTAATTAGTGGACGTGTTTGGTGGTGTGTGGATATGTTGATGAATTGATGTGTGTGTGTGTGTGTGTGTGTGTGTGTGTGTGTGTGTGTGTGTGTGTGGAGCGGAGCGAGGAAAGAGGATGAGCAGGGAGTGGAACAACAGGGAAGGGAGAGGGAGAGAAGGAGTCGGGTAGAGGGAGGGGGAAGATGAAGAGGGAGGTGGTGGGGAGGAAGAAAATGAGGGTGGAGGTGGTGGTGGTGGTGGTGGTGGTGGTAGTGGTAGGGGGTGGTGGGGGTGTTCGACTGGCCTTTTGTAGAAAGGAAGGGTGAGGAAGATTAGAGGTGGGAAGGAAGTTATAGTTCGGAAATGAAGAAATTTAGGAGGAGGTAAGAGGGCGGGCTGACCGCCTACCTAAACTAATAGTGTGTTAGGGTTGTGTCATGGGTTAGTTATTGTCTGTCGGTACAGGCACTAGACATCCTACCCTATCCCATATATGGGTGTTGTAAGGGCCTTATTTCATATTCCGCCGACCCTACTGGCGGATGCTGGTCTCAGGAGGTTGTCTATGGCCTGGCCGTGTAGATCAGGGGTTGGTAATGGACCTTTTGAGATTTGGTAACCTTTTGGGAACCATGTATGGTTGTTGTCGTTATCTGGTGGATCTTTGAAGGAGTTCTTGCTCTGATCGTTCTATCTTTGCCAGATTCTGCTGGCAGGGTGTTCAGCTGCTGGTTGATGGGTTTCATTCTCAGGTCTCTATGTATCTCGGCTGTGGTTCTGGTGAAGGGGTATCTTTCACCTGTGACAAATCTTAGGGCTTCATTTTGAACCACCTGCAATTGTAATATTTGAGTGGTGCTCATAGTATGAAGAGGTACTGCTGGGTAAGTTAATATCGGTGTGATAAATGATGTCACCAGGCGGAGTTTTATTTTCTCAGGAAGCGCTTTAAAGCGGTCTAGGACTGACAAGGACATTACAAACCTCTCACCCCCCCCCTCATCACCTTACGCCCACCCCTCCACCCCCACCCCCCTCCAGCCCCACCCCCTCCACCCCACCCCTCCACCCCCACCCCCTCCACCCCTCCTAGGACACAACCATCCAATCACACTTGGTCATTCCACGGTCTTTTATGGACACTAGACACCGTTTATTACCGGTGCGTGCAGCTTTTCCACCGGACATTTGTTGCTGAATCATTGGCATCACAGGAGATGGTTTTATGTACGTAATCTTTATAGTGTGTAGAATGAACCTGCTATCATGCTACCACCACTGCGTCACGTGTACCTCCCTCCCTCTCCTCCCTACTACCTCTACCCTTCCCCCTATCTCACCCCTCTCCCTATCACCCTCTATCTCACCCCTCCTCTATCTCTTCCCTTCTCTATCTCTTCCTCTCCTATCACCTCCCCTATCTCTTCCCTCCCCATCTCTTCCTCCCTCTATCTCTTCCCTCCCCTATCTCTTCCCTCCCCCTATCTCTTCCCTCTCCCCTATCTCTTCTCTCCCCTATCTCTTCCCTCTCTATCTCTTCTCTCCCCCTATCTCTCCCTCTCCCCTATCTCATCCCTCTTCCCTATCTCATCCCTCTCCCTATCTCTTCCCTCCCCTATCTCTTCCTCTCCCCTATCTCTTCTCCTCCCCTATCTCTTCCCTCTCCCTATCTCTTCTCTCTCCCTATCTCTTCCCTCCCCTATCTCTTCTCTCCCCTATCTCTTCCCTCTCCCTATCTCTTCCCTCCCTATCTCTTCCCTCCCTCTTCTCTTCTCTCTCCTATCTCTTTCCCTCCCTATCTCTTCCCTCTCCTATCTCTTCTCTCTATCTCTTCCCTCTCCCTATCTCTTCCTCCCCTATCTCTTCCCTCTCCCTATCTCTTCCCTCCCCCTATCTCTTCTCTCTCCCTATCTCTTCCCTCTCCCCTATCTCTTCCTCCCCTCTCTCCTCTCTCTCCCCTATCTCTTCCCTCCCTATCTCTTCCCTCCCCTATCTCTTCCTCTCCTATCTCTTCCCTCCCCCTATCTCTTCTCTCCCCTATCTCTTCCCTCTCCCTATCTCTTCCCTCTCCCTATCTCTCCCCTCCCCTATCTCTTCTCTCTCCCTATCTCTTCCCTCTCCCTATCTCTTCCCTCTCCCTATCTCTTCCCTCCCCTATCTTTCCCTCTCCCTATCTCCTCCCCTTTCTTCCTCTCCCCTATCTTCCCTCTCCCTATCTTCCCTCTCCCTATCTCTCCCTCCCCTATCTCTTCTCTCTCCCTATCTTCCCTCCTATCTCTTCCCTCTCCCTATCTTTCCTCTCCCTATCTCCTTCCCCTATCTCTCCCTCCCCTATCTCTTCCCTCTCCTATCTCTTCTCTCCCTATCTCTTCCCTCCCCTATCTCTTCCCTCCCCCTCTCACCCCTCTCCCTATCTCTTCCCTCCCTCTATCTCTTCCCTCCCCTATCTCTTCCCTCTCCCTATCTCTTCCCTCTCCCCTATCTCTTCCCTCCCCCTATCTCTTCCCTCTCCCTATCTCTTCCCTCCCCCTATCTCTTCCTCTCCCTATCTCTTCCCTCTCCTATCTCTCCCTATCTCTTCCCTCTATCTCTTCTCTCCCTATCTCTTCCCTCTCTATCTCTTCCCTCTCCCTATCTCTTCCCTCCCCCTATCTCTTCCCCTCTCTATCTCTTCCCTCCCCCTATCTCTTCTCTCTCCCTATCTCTTCCCTCTCCCTATCTCTTCCTCCTTCTCTTCCCTCCCCTATCTCTTCCCTCTCCTATCTCTTCTCTCTCCCCTATCTCTTCCCTCCCCTATCTCTTCCCCTCCCTATCTCTTCTCTCCCTATCTCTTCCCTCTCCCTATCTCTTCTCTCTCCCTATCTTCCCCTTCTCCTCTCTATCTCTTCCCTCCCTCTATCTCTTCCCTCCCTATCTCTTCCCTCTCCCTATCTCTTCCCTCTCTCTCTCTCCCCTCCCCTATCTCTTCCCTCTCCTATCTCTTCCCTCCCCTATCTTCTCTCTCCCTATCTCTTCCCCTCCCTCTATCTCTTCCCTCCCCTATCTCTTCCCTCTCCCTATCTCTTCCTCTCCTATCTCTTCCCCTCCCCCTATCTCTTCCCTCTCCCTATCTCTTCCCCTCCCTATCTCTTCTCTCTCCTATCTCTTCCCTCCCCTATCTCTTCTCTCTCTATCTCTTCCCCTCCCTATCTCTTCCCCTCCCCTATCTCTTCTCTCTCCCTATCTCTTCCCTCTCTTCTCCCCCTTCTTCTCACCCCTCCCTATCTCTTCTCCTCTTCTCTTCCCTCCCCTATCTCTTCCCTCTCCCTATCTCTTCCCCTCTCCCCTATCTCTTCCCTCCCCTATCTTCCCTCTCCCTATCTCTTCCCTCCCCCTATCTCTTCTCTCTCCCTATCTCTTTCCCTCTCCCTATCTCTTCCCTCTCCCTATCTCCCCTCCCCCTATCTCTTCCCTCTCCCTATCTCTTCCCTCCCCCTATCTCTTCCCTCTCCCTATCTCTTCCCTCCCCTATCTCTTCCCTCCTATCTCTTCCCCTCCCCCTATCTCTTCTCTCTCCCTATCTCTTCCCTCCCCCTATCTCTTCCCTCTCCCTATCTCTTCCTCCCCTATCTCTTCCCTCTCCCTATCTCCCCTCCCCTATCTCTTCTCTCTCCCTATCTCTTCCCTCCCCCTATCTCTTCCCTCTCCCCTATCTTTTCCCTCCCTCTTCTCTTCTCTCTCCCTATCTCTTCCCTCTCTCCTATCTCTTCCCTCTCCCTATCTCTTCTCTCTCCCTATCTCTTCCCTCTCCCTATCTCCCCTCCCCTATCTCTTCCCTCTCCCTATCTCTCCCCTCTCCCTATCTCATCCCCTCCCTATCTCTTCCCTCTCCCTATCTCTCCCTCTCCCCTATCTCTTCCCTCTCCCTATCTCTCCCTCTCCCTATCTCATCCCTCCTATCTTCCCTCTCCCTATCTCTTCTCTCCCTATCTCTTCCCTCTCCCTATCTCCCCTCCCTATCTCTTCCCTCTCCCTTCTCCCCTCTCCCATCTCTTCCTCTCCCTATCTCCCTCTCCCTATCTCATCCCTCTCCCTATCTCTTCCCTCTCCCTATCTCTCCTCTCCCTATCTCATCCCTCTCCCTATCTCTTCCTCTCCCTATCTCTTCTCCCCTATCTCTTCCTCTCCTATCTCTCCCTCTCCCTATTTCTCCCCTCTCCCCCTCTCCCCTTCCTCCTACTACCCCTTCCCCCCACCCTTTCTATCTCATTCCTCCCCTCTTCCCTACCCCTTCCTCCATATCTCCCTCACCTCCTCCCTATCATATCCCCTTCCTCCCTCTCCCCCTCCCTCTCCCCCTCCCTCTCCCCCCTCCCTCTCCCCTCCCTCTCTGACCCGTTATTGTACTATTACTACTATCACTTTCATTGTTTACTTTCAATATTGTTAAAGGTTTTCTCCTTCATTTCCTTCCCTTCTTCCCTCCCTCCCTCCACCCACCCCCCTCCTCCCTTCCTCCCGAGGCAAGCTATCTCCTCCTTAGCTCCTTCCTCTCTCCCTCCTTTCTCCTATTCCTCCCTCTTTCCATCTCTCTCTCTCTTTTTTCTCTCCATTCCTCCCTCTTATTCTTCTTCACCATTTCTCTTCCTTTCTTCCTCTTTCTTCCCTATTTTGTTTTCTCGCTCGTTCCTTCCCTCTATCCTTCTTTCTCCCTTCCTTCCTTCCCTCCTTCCTCATCTCAACTCAGGCTACTTCCTTCCTTTTCCCTCCTTCCTCCCCTCACCTTACCTGTCTCGGGGTTCCTGATATTGTCTATTTGATCTGGAAGTGTCTTGTTTACCGGCTCTCTTCTCTCTCTCTCTCTCTCTCTCTCTCTCTCTCTCTCTCTCTCTCTCTCTCTCTCTCTCTCTCTCTCTCTCTCTCTCTCCCCATTTCTTCCATTCCCTCATCTTCCTCATTCGTCGTATCCCCAGGGTACTTCGCTCTTATCAGGGATTTTCTGTCGTTCATAGAGGTCCTCCTCCTCCTCCTCCTCCTCCTCCTCCTCCTCCTCCTCCTCCTCCTGCTCAGATAGTCCTCTCCTCCTCCTCCAGATAATCGTCCTCCTCCTCCCTTCGGATCGGGTTCCTCTTCTTCCTCCTCCTCCTCCTTCAGATGGTCGATGTGTTCCTTGTCAGTAAAAGAACTAAAGCGGGAAGAGAAAGAAGGCGGAGGGAGGAGAGAGAGGAAGAAAATGAGGAGGGATTAATGAGGAAAAGAGAAATGAGTGAGAAGGGGCTAATAAGCGGGGGTTAGGGAGGGAGAAAAGTGGGGGGGGGAGGAGGGAAGGGAGAGAAGGGAGGGGAGGAGGTTGAGGGAGGGGTCAAGGGGAGGAGGTTGGAGGAGGAGAGTACAAGGAGGAGGGGGGGGGGGGGGGTTGGGAGTCAGGGGTCGAGGGGATGTGTCAAGGTGGCTTTGTTTATGCTTGCTCTTGATACAGTTTCTTGTTTGGCTCAATGTTGCCCCAGGGAGCCGTTCTCTCTCTCTCTCTCTCTCTCTCTCTCTC